>NW_003852416.1:20986342-20996606 GCF_000181295.1 Otolemur garnettii
GCCTGCGCGAACATTTTATGAGGAGGACACCCCGGGCTATTGAAGCAACATCAAAAATACACTACTGGTACCTGATCAAACTAAAGAGCTTCTGCATAGCCAAGAACACAGTAAGTAAGGCAAGCAGACAGCCATCAGAATGGGAGAAGATTTTCACAGGTTATGTCTCTGACAAAGGTTTAATAACCAGAATCCATAGAGAACTTAAACATATTAGCGAGAAGAAAATGAGTGATCCCATCTCAGGGTGGGCAAGGGACTTGAAGAGAAATTTCTCTGAAGATCGGTGAACTGCCTACAGATATATGAAAAAATGCTCACCATCCTTAATCATCAGAGAAATGCAAATCAAAACTACTTTGAGATATTACCTAACTCCAGTAAGATTAGCCCATATCACTAAATCTCAAAACAGGCTTTTAACTGCTTTTTTAAGAGTTGTCTACAATTACACTTGCAGTTTTCTCGAGATGTTCTTGATGCCCAGCCCTGAGCAAAATCAGCAAACCAGTCCCATATTAGGTGTTGGTTCTCGGCTTTGATTCATTTCGTCTTATCAATTCTCCTTTGACCTTTGAAGGAATTTAAGCAATGTGATCTTCACTTTCCCTTCCAAGTTCAGTATAGGTACCAAAACCAAATTTATTAACTCTCCACTTTTACTTTATCCACCCAAACCTTTCCCATCCATATTCCTCACTTGGGAACCTGTGTGGGAGTCATTCTAAAATCTCTTCCTTCTGCTTTCTTTCCCTATTTCTAATTGGTCACTAGGTGTTCTTTATTCCAGTGCCTAAAATATTTTCCAATATCTTGTAAGGAAGTCTGCCAACTGGTATCCTTGCCTCCAGACCTTTGCCCCTGTTGAGTGCCCCTCCATTCTGTTATCATTAGGAAATCTAATCATGTTACTTCTTGGTTTAAAAATCCTTTAGTATTTTATCCCAACCAGATATAATGCAAATTCCTCAGTATGGTGTGGCAGATTCTGCAGACTGCCTACCCCTAAAGCCAATATTCTCTTTTCCACCTTCTTAACTTACCTAGTGACCACACTCAACATGTCTGGTCAGGTGCTCAAAGGGTGCTAGGCTTCAATCCTCCCAAGGGAGTAAACTGGGACTGGTCTAAATCATTCATGGTGGGCATATTCTCTCACAAAATGTTGGTTTAAACATGGGTACATGATGCAATTTTAGCTAATGAGACTGAAGAGAAGTCATCTGTTCAGGGGAATGCCAGGAAAGAAGGAAAACCTTATTTATTTATTTTTTAGACAGTCTCAAGGTATTGCCCTGTGTAGAATAGGGCTCCCAACTCTTGGGCTCAAGTGATCCTCTTGCCTCAGTTTTTCTATTTTTAGTAGAGACAGGGTCTCACTCTTGCTCAGGTTGGGCTCAAACTCCTAAGCTCAAACAATCCACCTGCCTTGGCCTCCCAGAGTGCTAAGATTACAGGTGTGAGCCACCATGTCTAGCTAGGGGAAGACATTTCTGAGAAAAGTTTTCTCCATCTTTAAAAGAGATACAAGTCAATAAAAGGCTTACACAATGAAAGAGAAAGAAAAGAACACCTTGCCTTTTTTTTTTTTTTTTTTTTTTCCTGAGACAAAAGTCTAACTCTGTTTCCCAGGCTAGAGTGCTGTGCCATCAGCCTGGTTCACAGCAACCGCAAACATCTGGGTTTAAGTGAAGCTTCTGCCTCAACTTCCTCTGTAGCTGGGACTATAGGTGCCCACCACAATACTTGGTTAATCTTTCTATTTTCAGTAGAGACAGGGTCTAATTTCTGTATTTTTTTGTGGAAGTGGGTCTTGCTTTTGCTCAGGTTGGTCTCAAACTCCTGAGCTCAAGCTATCCTCCAACCTTGACCTCTCACAGTGCTAGGATTACGGGTGTGAGCCACTGCACCCAGCCCCCCTTATTATTCTTAACTTTAAATATGTTGAATTAGGGTTTCTGTTACCTGTAATGTCCTAACTAATATGCGTGGTTACAATGCCCTGTATGATCTATGCCCCAACACCTTCCAAGCTCCCCAATAGGTATTGTCACCTAGAACCCCCACATATTTAAAGTTCTCAGAATTGATTATAGCTTTTCTCACCTCTGAACTTTTCTACTTGATGTTACCTCAGCATAACTGATTTTCATTCCCTTCTCTAGCAAATGACCTTCTACTTATTCTTAAAAACTCAACTCAAGTATCACTTCCTCCATGAGCTCCCAGTCAACTTAGATGCTTCTTATACGCTGCTCTTATGAGACTTTGTTTATACCCTGTATATACTTCCCTTAGGGCAGTTGACCTGGTACCAGTGGGCCTGGAAGGAAAACAAAGTCTCTCTGGTTAGTCTCTCTTATTGGGTATGTTTGGTCAGAGAAGGTGAGATCCCTTGGGCTTAACCTAGATGGGAGAGGTTTAGACCAAAAGGACTTGAATTACTCTGCAAAATAAATAAATAAATAAATAAAATATAGGAATTTTAAGTATTGCCTCTAGAAACTGGGTTTGATGAGCTCTGACAAGGAAAGAAGAAAAGATATAAAGAAAAAAGTCCAGGCAAGATGGTGGCAGACAAGACTGAAGAGAACAGAGCATGAGAGAGTCCCTGTGTCATTTATCTGTCACTGCATAACAAATTAACCCCAAACTTCTTGAATTAATATAACAGTAAGCATTATTATCTCCTACAGCTTCCGTGGGTTAGGAATTTGAAAGTAGCTCACTCAGAGCCTCTAATAAGGTTGCAATCAAGATGTCCAGGCCTAAAATAATGAGCACAATCCCAACCTTTGGTCACAGCTATTGTTTCAGGAGTTGGCACATGGCCCAATTCTAGATAGAGACATGTTTGCCGGGCAAATAAAAGGTGTATTTGCTCTTCTTAGAGAGCATGTAAGGGAACAATGCTCTCTCTCTCCCCTTCCCTCCCCTCCTTTCTCTACACCTACACTCCAGATATATTTTCACAGTGGTGCTTTGTCACCCAAGCTGGAGTACAAAGGTGTGATCATAGCTCACTATGGCCTTGAACTCCTGGACTTAAATGATCCTCCCCCCTCATCCTGCCACCTCAGCCTCCATAGTAGCTAGGAGTGCAGGCATGAGCTGTACCTGGCTCTGAATTCTTAATGACATTGTTAAGCCAGTTGAGTCAAACCAAACCTGAATTCTACTATCTCTGAACATCCAGTTATTGGAGCTAGTAAATTTTTTATTATTTAAGTCAACATAAAATGGGTTCTATTCTTTTGATCTTTTGTCTGACAATTTTCACAGTTGAAATGTAGCAGGGAAGCTACATTGGATACCATTTTCAACTATCTGGCTAGCAAAGACTGAAGTGTTTGATAACTACATTGACACTATGTTGGCGAGTGGGTAAAAGTACTCTATGCTTTCAGATACTGAGGGCCCAAATCTCAGAGTCATCTCTAATTCCTCTTTTGCTTTCACATCCCACATCCAGCCCATCTGCAAAGCCTATTGGTACTACCTTAAAAACATATTCAGAAGCCAGCTGTTTCTTACTAACCCCCTTGTTACCAAGCTGGTTCAAGCTACTACTATTTCTTACTGGATTATTGTAGTAACCATGCTGGTTCACACTACTGCTATTTCTTACTGGATTATTGTAGTAGTTGGTCTTTTTGCATCTCTTACCTTTGTCCCTGAAGTCCTTTGTGGACATTGCCATCACTGTGACTCTTACATGTCTAAGCCAGATCTTGACATTCTTCCAAACCCTTCCGGTATCTTATCTCACACAGAGAAAAAGCCCAAGTTCTCACAGCCTACAATCTATAAGGGCCTGTGTAATCTGCCCCTACACACTCCTCTTAACTCCCTAACCTGTTTTCTACTGTGATCCCCTTCACTTACTCTGCAGCCACGCATAGTCTACTCCTTACTATTTCTAGAACATGACAGGCCCTCTCTGGCATTGTACTTTTGTACTTAGTGTTTCCTTCCCAGAGATTTTGTGCATCTGCTCTTCCCACCTGGTGTCATGCTCCCTTATCTCCTTCAGTCTTTATTAAAATACCAACTTCTAGGCCAGTGCAGTGGCTCATGCCTATTATCCTAGCACTCTGGTAGGCCAAGGCAGGTGGATTGCCTTAGCTCACAAGTTTGAGACCAGCCTGAGCCAGAGTGAGACCTCGTCTCCAAAAATAGCTGGTGTTGTGGTGGGCACCTATAGTCCCAGTTAGGTGGGAGGCTAAGGCAAGAAGATCTCTTAAGCCTAAGAGTTGCTGTGAGCTATGACATCACAGCACTCTACCAAGGTTGACAAAGTAAGACTCTGTCTCAAGAAAAAAAACAAAACCAACTTCTAGGCTGGGCACAGTGGCTCATGCCCATAATCCTAATACTCTGGGAGACTGATGTGGGTGGATCACCTGACTCAGGAGTAAGAGTGAGACCTCTTCTCTACCAAAATAGAAAAACTAGCCAGACATGGTAGTGCACACCTGTGTAGTCCCAGCCACTTGGGAGGCTGAATCAAGAGGTATTGCTCAAGCCCAAGAGTTTGAGGTTGCTATGAGCTATGACACCCCAGCACTTTATCCAGGGTGACAGAGCAAGACTTTCACCTGGATAGGGTGAAAAAAATCAGTTTCTTGGTGAGACTCTTAACTAACCATCCAATTTAAAATTATAACTGGGAGCCAGGTGCATTAGCTCATGCCTATAATCCTAGTACTCTGGGAGGCTGAGGTGGGTGAATTGCTTGAGCTCAGGAGTTGAAGACCAGCCTGAACAAGAGCAAGACCTCATCTCTAAAAATAGCCAGGCTTTGTGGCAGGCTACTATAGTGGCAGGCTACTATAGTCCCACTACTCGGGAAGCTGAGGCAAGAGGATCATTTGAGCCCAAGAATTTGAGGTTGCTGTGAGCTATGACTCCATGTCACTCTACCAAGGGCAACAAAGTGAGACTCTGTCTTGAAATAAAGATAAATATAAATAAAAAATAAATAAAATTAGAACTGTCCTTACCACCCATACTTCCTATCCCCTTTCCTTACTAATCACCATTTTATATAGAATGTGTTTTAAGGCTTATTGTCTGACTCCCGGCAACTAGAATAATAATGACTCCATCAAAGCAGGGATTTGGCTCTAAAAATGAATGAGTAACCTCTGTGTGAACACATATGAGACGATCTCAAGGAATGTTGAGTAAAAAACTGACAGTAGCAAAAACCCTAATATCATATGTAAAAACTAAATTGAAGTAGATCACAGACTCAGTGGCTCACACCTGTAATCCTAGCACTCTGAGAAGCTGAGGTGGGTAGATTGCCTGAGTTCATGAGTTCAAGACCAGCCTGAGCAAGAGCAAGACCCCATCTCTAAAAATAGCTGGGTGTTGTGGTGGGCACCTGTAGTCCCTGCTACTCCAGAGGCTGAGGCAAGGGGATTGCTTGAGCCCAAGAGTTTGAGGTCTCTGTGAGCTATGATGCCATGGTACTCTACTGAGGGTGACAAAGTGAGACTTTGTCTCAAAAAAAAAAAAAGAAGTAGTTTAAAAGGAAAACTAAAAAAAAAAAAAAAAAAGGAAATAGATCACAGTCCTAGACATAAGAGCTAAAATTTATAAAATAAAAAGTAGGAGAAAATCTTAATGACCTTTGTTTTAGCCAAGTTGTCTTCAATTCAACAGCAAAAGCAAGATCCACATACAAAACCCCCAAAACTTGATAAGTGGGTCTTTATTAAAATTAAGATCCATTCTTCAAAAGACTCTACTAAGGCTGGGACCAGGATTGCTTGAGCTCAGAAGTTCGAGATCAGCCTGAGCAAGAGTAAGACCCCATCTCTACTAAAAATATAATAGAAAAAATAATCCAAGTATTGTGGTGGGCACCTGTAGTCCCACCTACTTGGGAGGCTAAGGCAGGAGATCCCTTGAACCCAGGAATTTGAGATTGCTGTGAGTTAGGCTGACCCCACAGAACTCTAGCTGGGGCAACAAAATGAGACTCTGTCTCAAAAAAAAAAACTCAACTAAGATAATGAAGAGACAAGCTATACACTGGGGGAGAAAATACTTGCAAATTACATATCCAATAAAGGCCTTGTATCCAGAATATAAAAAGAATCTTCAAAATTAAATAATAAAAAAACAGACAATGAAAGTATAAATGAGGCCAGGCAAGGTGGTCTCCCAGAGTCCTAGGAGAGCACTCTGGGAGACCACGGCAAATGGATCACTTGAGCGCATGAGTTTGAGACCAGCCTGAGCAAGAGTAAGACCCCATCTCTAAAAAATAGCCAGGCATTGTGGTGGGATCATTTGAGGATCACTTGAGCCCCAGAATTTGAGGTTTCTGTGAGCTATGACGCCATGGCACTAAACCAAGGGTGACAAAGTGAGACTCTGTCTCCAAAAAAAAAGTATAAATGGACAAAAGATTTACTCTTCACAAAAAAGATCTATAGATGGCAAATAAAGACATGAGAAGTTAGTTAGGAAATGCAAATTAAAACAATGAGATACTACTATATATTCACACCACCATACAGGTATGAAAAAAAGAGATACTACTATATATCTCTATATATGTATAATAAAAATTAATATAATTTGCCAAGAATGTGGTGCCATGTGCCACTATGTCACAAGGACACTTAAGTAGCTCTCTAGAAATGTCCATATATAGAAGAACTGAGGCCTCCTGCTTTCAGCCAGCATCAACTTGCCAATCCTGTGAGTGAGTCACTGTGGAAGTACATTCTCCAGCCCCAGTCAACATTCAGGTATCTATCTGTAGCTCTAGCAAACTATATAAAATTCTTCACACAAACTGATAATTGACATTTACTATTGTTTTAAGCTACCAAAGTTTGCGGTAATTTGCCAGGGAGCAAAAGATAACTAATATACAACACAGGATTACAAGAAATAATGTATACATTGGCTGGCATGTAGTAAGCCCTTCATAGAAGTTAGCCATTGTTGTGTAACATACGAATGCATATATTTTTCACCAAAGATCACATTTTTTTTTTTGAGACAGAGCCTCAAGCTATCCCCCTGGGTAGAGTGCTGTGGCATCACAGCTCACAGTAACCTGCAGCTCCTGGGCGTAAGCGAGATTCTTGCCTCTGCTACCCAAGTAGCTGGGACTATAGACGCCCGCCACAACGCCTGGCTATTTTTTTTTTTTTTGGTTGCAGCCATCATTGTTGTTTGGTGGGCCCAGGCTGGATTCGAACCCACCAGCTCAGGTGTATGTGGCTGGCGCCTTAGCCACTTGAGCCACAGGCGCCGAGCCAGATCACATGTTTCTTACAGAGGAGAACCACAGCTCATTCTTTCCTTTTTTATCTTTGTTTTTCAGACAAGAGTTTCACTTCATCGCCCTCAGTAGAGTGCCATGGCTATGCTCACAGCAACCTTAAACTCTTAAACTCTCAGTAGAGTGCCATGGCTAAGCTCACAGCAACCTTAAACTCTTGGGCTCAAAGCAATTCTCTTGCCTCAGTCTCCCTGGTAGCTGGGACTATAGGCACCTGCTACAATGCTTGGCTATTTTTAGAGATGGTTTCTCACTCTGGCTCAGGCTGGTCTCAAACCCAGGAGCTCAGGCAATCTACCCACCTCAGCCTCCCAGAGTGCTAGGATTACAGGTGTGAGCCACAGAGCTTGGCCTTATTCTTTCCTTTCGTTTTTTTCACTGTGTCCCTATTTATCCTTAGTTACTTCACATAGCTGGGCACACATAGAACTGAAGCCCTAAAAATAACTTAGAAGGAGGTTAATTAAATCCAAAGATGAAATTTATCTTTGTCACAGTGAGCTTTGTCACAGTGAGTATAACTTTCCATTTCCTAAAATATTAGATTTTTTTTTTGTGCAGTTGATGTAAATGCTCATTTGTAATAAGTAAGCTGTAGAGGTATGAAAGACTAAGGAATGAAAAGAGCTGATTGATTACGAGGAGGCAATGAAGAAATGAGCATTGGATGAACCAGAAGATCAAGTAAAACAATCAGGGATGTGCCTCCAATAAAAATGTAGTAAAAAATGGTAACAGGCCAGGAAAATCACACACTCAGATGACTCAGGGATTCAAGGTTTATAGGATTGAAGATCACATGTACTGTCATAATTAGATTTGTGTTAACATTGATATTGTTAATGTTTGCTTCCTCCATAACCCTGGATAGTTGCTTTGGCGATGCATCCCATATTTACAAAGATTCATTACCACAGAGTATTAAAAATATATCACATCTACTTGCATAAACAATCCAAACCTCATCCCTTGCTGATAGTTTATCTTTTTTTTTTTATGTCAAGGACAATAGACTTCAATAATATTCAATGAAAGCTTTGTAATTTTAACCATTTTACTTAAGGTTGAGACTACTCTTTTTGACATAAAATAACTAAGGTCACATATGACATGAGACTGAATTAAAGATATTATTGTTGGGGAAAAAAGGAGGGTTATTTGTGAGATATCCCAAATTTGGTGTGTAGTCTGACAACAAGTTGATTGTATAAACAAGCAAAAGATAATGATTAGTTATGATCGTTTGGTTTCTGGCTTAAGAGTTAGGTAATATGATGCTTTTCATTTCTATGATGCTTCATGGACAGATATAAGGAAAAAAATAATAAACATTCTTTTTCTAATTTAATCCTCAAACAATCCAATGAAATATAGTTGACTATTGGTATCCATGGGGGATTGGTTCCAGTATACCAAAATCCATGGGCACTCAAGTCCTAGATAACAAAATAACATACTATTTGCAAAACCTATGTATCAGAGGCCAGATGAGGTGGCTCAAGCCTGTAATCCTAGCACTCTGGGAGGCCAAGGCAGGTGGATTGCCTGAGTTCATGAATTTGAGACCAACATGAGCCAGAGTTAGACCCCATCTCTAAAAATAGCCGGATGTTGTGGTGGGTGCCTGTAGTTCAGCTACTTCAGAAGCTGAGGGAAGAGAATGACTTGAGCCCAAGAGTTTGAGGTGGGCTTGGCACCTGTGGCTCAAGTGGCTAAGGCGCCAGCCACATACATCTAAGGTGGTGGGTTCGAATCCAGCCCAGGCCCGCCAAAACAACAATGATGGTTGCAACCAAAAAATAGCTGGGCATTATGGTGGGCGCCTGTGGTCCCAGCTACTTGGGAGGCTGAGGTAGGAGACTCGCTTGAGCCCAGGAGTTGGAGGTTGCTGTGAGCTGTGCTGTCACAGCACTCTACCCAGGGGGACAGCTTGAGTCTCTGTCTCAAAAAAAATTTTTTAAAAAATAAAAAAAAAAAGAGTTTGAGGTGGTTATGAGCTATGATGCCACAGGACTCTACTGAGGGCAACAAAGTGAGACTCTGTCTCAACAAACAAACAAACAAAAGCCTATGTATTGGTACTGGCAACATATTATACATAGGTTTGTAATTTCAAGATTTAAACAAGTTTAAAATTATATATTTGAGGCCCATTGCAGTGATTAACACCTGTAATCCCAGTACCTTGGGAGGCTGAGGAGGATCACTTTAGGCTAGGAGCTCAAGACGAACTTAAGCAACATAGTGAGACCTTGTCTCTTCAAAACTACAAAAATTACCTAGGCATAGTATGTGCTTGTAGGTCCCAGCTATTTGGAAGGCTGAGGCAGGAGAATTACTTAAGCCCATGAGTTTGAGGCTGCAGTAAGCTATGATGCTGCCATTGCATTCTAGCCTGGGCAACAATACAAGACATTGTCTCAAAAAAAAATTTTTATATATATATATATATATATATATACACACACACACACGTATATACATATGTGTATATACATATATATAATTTTATATACATTATATATATTTGATAGAATTAACAGAACATGTAAACATCTGAGAAGGGGAAATTCTTTTTTTTTAAATTTTTTTAGACAGAGTCTTACTTTGTCGCCCTCAGTAGAGTGCCATGGCATCATAGCACACAGCAACCTCCAGCTCTTGGGCTTAAGTGATTCTCTTGCCTCAGCCTTCCGAGTAGCTGGGACTACAGGTACCTGCCACAACACCTGGCTATTTTTTTGTTGCAATTTGGCCAGGGCCTGGTTTGAACCTGCCACCCTTGGTATATGGGGCCGGTACCCTATTCACTGAGCCATAGGCGCCACCCGAATGGGAAATTCTTATTAAATCAAACGGTTTCCTCAAGTACAGGGTATTATATCCTAGATTACAGTTTGGGAACACTTTGTTTTGCCAGGTATGTAAGTAGATACTCTTTTTTTTTTTTTTTTT
>NW_003852416.1:20996626-21000689 GCF_000181295.1 Otolemur garnettii
AGACAGAATCTCAAGCTGTCACCCTGGGTAGATTGCCATGGCGTCATAGTTCACAGCAACCTCAAACTCTTGGGCTCAAGCGATCCTCGTGCCTTAGTTTTTCTTTTTTTTCCCTATTTTTAGTAGAGATGGGGTCTCGTTTTTGCTCAGTCTACTCTTCAACTCATGAGCTCAAGCTATCCACCCACCTTGGCCTCCCAGAGTGCTAGGATTATAGGTATGCCACCTTGCCTAGCCAGTGAGTAGATACTTTTAAGAGCAGTTTTATCTACATTGTGGAAATAAACAGAGAAAAGAAGAGCAAGTATTATATGACTAACAGATACAAAAAGCTAAAAATAATTGTTTGGGGGGGTACTATTTACAAAATTTACAACATGTTTCTTTCTGTCCAGATAATTAGGATATATGATAGAAATGAGCAAAAAAAAAAAAAAAAGTGGCAGTGAGAAGATATGTGACTAAATCGGAAAGAACATAGATTTACTATAACAGCTATTTCTTTTCTGAATTGTTATCTGTTTCAATTTAATTTCAGTATGTTTATGAACAAGTGGAAACTTCCCAATGGACAACAACCAATGAAGCTAAAGTAATTTTCTTGGATTTTTTTGTCTATGAACCCAATATGGCATTCAATTTATTTTTTAGATCAAAATGGACAATTTTCCTTATTTTTCCTCCCCCCATTGCCCTTTAAAGTAGAATTATTTTGCTTTGTTTTTAAGAAATAAGAGTGTTTAGGGCAGTGCCTGTGGCTCAGTGGGTAGGGCGCCAGCCCCATCAATGACAACTGCAACAACAAAAAGAAAAAGCCAGGAGTTGTGGCTGGTGCCTGTAGTCCCAGCTACTTGGGAGGCGGAAGCAAGAGAATCCCTTAAGCCCAGGAGTTGAAGGTTGCTTTGAGCTGTAATACCATAGCACTCTACCGAGCGTGACAAAGTGAGAGTCTGTCTCAAAAAAAAAAAATGTTTAGGAGAAAGTTTTTAAAAGGGACCGGGGGTGGGGGGTGGGGTGGGGTGGTGGTGGTATGATCACAGTAACCATCTTGCCAAAAAAAAAAAAAAACAAAAAACTGAACTGAAATTCTAAAAGAAGATACCTTCAATGTACCCCAATTAGATTACTTTTATTTATTATTTTACTTAGTACAGATAGAGTCTCACTCTATTGCCTAGGCTAGGCTGTCATGGTGTCAGCCTACCTTACAGCAACCTCAAACTCCTGAGTTCAAGCCTCTTGCCTTAGTCTCCTGAGTAACTGGGAGTACAGGTGTCTGACACAATGCCTGGCCAATTTTTCTATTTTTTTAGGAGAGGTAGGTCTTTCTTTTGTTCAGGCTGGTCTCAAACTTCTGAGCTCAAGGTATCCTCCCGGCCTGGCATCCCAAAGTGCTAGGATTACAGGTGTGAACTTCATCAAGAGATAATTCATATACCATCTGAAATGTTTTTTAGTATATTCACAGGGTAGTGCAACCATCACAAAATAATCCTTTTTTTTTTTTTTTTTTTTTGGAGATAAGAGTCTCCCTTTTTTGCCCTTGGAAGAGTGCCATGGTGTCCTAACTCACAGCAACCTTAAACTCTTAGGCTCAAGCGATTCTCTTGCCTCAGCCTCCCCAGTAGCTAGGACTACAAGCACCTATCACATCACCCACCTATTTTTAGAGATCCCCATCTCCACAATGCTAATTTTAGAGACACTCTTGCTCAGGAGGTCTTGAACTCCTGAGCTGAGGTAATCCACCTGCCTTGGCCTCCCAGATGCTAGGATTACAGGTGGGAGCCTCTGTGCACAGCCACTGTCACAACATAATCTTAAAGCATTTTCATTCCAATGTTTTCAACCAAAAAGCTTCCTTTCCAGTCACTTCTTGGCTCTTTCACTTTTGTCCAAAGTAGATTTTCTTCAAGTTGATGTGAAGAAATCTAGGAATTATATAATGACTATTTTAGAGCTGTGCTTTAGAGTTACAGAGGTATAGAAATTTGAGAGGACTGGGCAGCACCTGAAGCTCAAAGGAGTAGGGCGCTAGCGCCATATACCGGAGGTAGCAGGTTCAAATCCGGCCTTGGCCAAAAAAAAAAGAAATTTGAGAGGACAGACCTTGCTATGGATGTGTCACCTGAAAAATAAGGTTTTACTACCTTTAATATTTAATTATACTCTTTGCCAAAGCAATGCATTCTTTGATAATAGTCAGAGGTTGAATAGGTGATATAAATTAAAAACCCATTGCTCTACTGTAGAATATATACATACACAGAATATCCCACATGGGCCAAAATATCAATTCTCTCTTTTTTTTTTGGAGACAGAGTCTCACTTTGTCGCCCTGGGTAGAGTGCCATGGTATCATGGCATCATAGCTCACAGTAACTTCACACTTTTGGGCTCAAGTGATTCTCTTGTCTCAACCTCCCAAGTAGTGGAACTATAGGCACCTACCATGATGCCTGGCTATTTTTAGAGATGAAGTCTCCATCTTGCTCAGGCTGGTCTCAAACCTGTGAGCTCAGGCAATCCACCGGCCTTGGCCTCCCAGAATACTAAGATTACAGGCGTGAGACACCACATCTGGCTTCAAAATACCCTTTCTTAAAGCTACATTTTGCCCTTAACAGAAATATACATAAGTCAGAGAAAGACATGGAGTCTACAAATGTACCTTGATTGAAGGAGGTATTGCTAAGGCCAGGACTATTTGTCAAACCGGATGTTTTAATGCACCCAGGAAATGAACCATAGTAAGATAAAGGATGGGTTATGTCTCATCTTTCTTTTATAAGGTGGGAAGACAGATTGAAGCTGCTTTTTCAGGAAGATGAGTTTTAGGAAAAATATATGCAGATAAAGAATAGTAAATTGATTCCCTTGAAAGATTGCTTCCCGCATACCCCTTGGAAAGCTTTTCTGTGTACATTCTTTACTTTAAAAACTGCTGAAATACATCCTTGTCCCCTCAGTCCTCATTGATTTCCCCATCACTGAATTCCTACAGCTCTTATGATCCATTCTTCAACATTTAGGAATCAATTTCTCTTTAAGTAATTGTAAAGAAATCAGTCTAACTTTCATATGTGGTTGCTGGAATCAATCTCATTTTATATTACATTCATACCTCATGCCAGGAATGATGGCAGTTCAGGGAAAGGGGGTAAGCTGGAGGCAGTAGTGGTAACTGTTTAGGACCTGCAATAATGAGAATACTGATAAGAATAAAGAAGTGCCTTTTAGGGAAAAGCACATGTCTGTTAGAACAGCAATTCAGCTGCTGTAACAAAAATTCAGATTAACAACTGCTTAAACAAGCTCTCTTAATCCCAAGCATGAGTAGTCTTGAGGTCATAGGCAGCTCCACAGTATTTTTCTCTTTTTTTTAGAGACAGAGTCTCACTTTGTCACCCTTGGTAGAATGCTGTGATATTACAGCTCACAGCAACCTCCAGCTCTTGGGCTTAAGCAATTCTCTTGCCTCAGCCTCCCAAGTAGCTGGGACTATAGGTGTCCGCCACAACACCCAGCTATTTTTTGTTGCAGTTTGGCCAGGCCTGGGTTCGAACCTACCACCCTTAGTATATGGGGCTGGTGCCCTACTCACCGAGCCACAGGTGCTGCCCGGCAGCTCCACACTATTAAAGATGCAGGTTTCTTCTACTTTTTGTCACTAATGTATAGGCCTTGTCCTCCTGGCCAAAAACGGTTCACATCTTCTGGGTCTATGTTCTAACTGGCAAAAAGAGAGAAAATGAGAAAAAGAACATATCTTTCTCTTTAATTTTCCATATCACTTTCACTCACATGACCACTGTTAGCTGCAAGAAAAGCTGGGGAAAGTAGGAGCTTTGGCTGGGAAGCCAAGTTAAAGCTTGCTGTATCAGCTCAGTGCATGTGGCTCAAGTGGCTAAGGCACCAGCCACATACACCTAAGGTGGCGGGTTCAAATCCAGCCTGGGCCCACCAAACAATGATGGCTGCAACCAAAAAAAATAACCAGGTGTTGTGGCAGGCACCTGTGGTCCCAGCTACTTGGGAGGCTGAGGCAGGAGACTCGCTTGAG
>NW_003852416.1:21001428-21037347 GCF_000181295.1 Otolemur garnettii
GCTACTTGGGAGGCGGAGGCAGGAGACTCGCTTGAGCCCAGGAATTGCAGGTTGCTGTGAGCTGTAATGCCATGGCACTCTACCCAGGGGGGACAGCTTGAGGCTCTGTCTCAAAAAAAAAAAAATCATCATTGGCTGGGCATGGTGGCTCATGCCTGGAATCCTAGCACTCTGGGAGGCTAAGGTGGGTAAACTACCTGAGCTCACAGGTTCGAGACTAGTCTGAGCGAGTCAGACTTAATCTCTAAAAATAGCTGGGAGTTGTGGTGGGTGCCTGTAGTCTCAGCTACCTGGAAGGCTGAGGCAAGAGAATTGCTTGAGCCCAAGAGAGGTTGCTGTGAGCTATGATGCCACAGCACTCTACCAAGGGTAACAAAGTGAGGCTGTGTTTTAACAACAATAACAAAAAAGCGCAAAGAAATAAAAATAAAAAATAAGCAAAGAAATTAAAAAGAAAAAAGAATATCATCAACAAAGTTGTTTCTTTGCTTACTAATTTGTTTCTCAGGAAGGTTTAGTGCTGGTGAGATGTAGGACAGTGTATAGGGATATGTGCATAGATGTGTTAAGGAGGATGTATCAGACAGTCAGAATGGGTTAGGTTATTGTTATTCAAAGTGTGGTCCAGGGTCTAGCAGCATCAGCATCACCTGGAAGTCAGACAGAAATGCAGAATCTCAGGCTCTACTCAGAACTATAGAAATATATTCTGCATTTTTACTAATTATCCAGGTAATATCATTTACTATCACATTTAAGTCTGAAAAGCACTGGCTAGATTATGTTTTGATGTGGAATAATCCTAAAAGCTCTGTATCTTAACATAGATTTCGCATGGATGCCTCAAGTCCATATGAAAGCAAGGGAGAGAATCCTCACCAGGGTCCAGGCTGATGAAGCCTCCATCTGAACATTCACTAGTCATGTGGCAGGGGAGGAAATGTGTTCATATTTCCCAGACCAAAGCAAATCTTATGGCTATACAAAAAGATGGAAATAATATACTGCCATGTACCTGGAAAGAGAAGAATGAAAATAACTAGTGAGGCTAAGGGATCCTAGAGGCAAGGAGGCCTTTCAAGAGTTCATTGCAATACAGATGTAAAGTAATCAGAATCAAAGAAAGTAAATCAGTGGGAAGGAAAAGGAGAACCTGAATAAAATAAATATTCCAAAATAATAATGATTCTGAATGGGTGGTCACAAAAGATTCAAGAAAGGAAATTGGCTAGGCATAGTAGAGATACCTATAATCCTGGTACTTTCAGAGGAAAGGTGGGAGGATTACTTGAAGCCAGGAGTTTGAGACCAGCCTGGACAACACAGTGAGACCCTCATCTCTATAAAAAACAAAGAAAAATTGGCTCGGCGCCTGTGGCTCAAGCGGCTAAGGTGCCAGCCACATAAACCTAAGGTGGCGGGTTCGAATCTCCAGCCCGGGCCCGCCAAACAACAATGACGGCTGCAACCAAAAAAAAAATGGCCAGGCGCTGTGGCGGGCGCCTGTAGTCCCAGCTACTTGGGAGGCGGAGGCAGGAGACTCGCTTGAGCCCAGGAGTTGGAGGTTGCTGTGAGTGTGATGCCATGGCACTCTACCCAGGGGGATAGCTTGAGGCTCCGTCTCAAAAAAAAAAAAAAAAAAAAACACAAAGAAAAATTAGCTAGGTGTGGTGGCATGTGCCTGTGGTCCCAGCTACTGGGGAGGCTAAGGTAGGAGGATTGCTTGAGCCTAGGCATTCAAGGCCGCATTGAACTATGATTGCACCATTGCACTCCAGCCTAAGAAAGTATCTCTAAATAAAAAAAAAAAAAAAGAAGAAGAAGAAAAGAAATCAAGGAAGTCCTTAGAGTCTCATTGAGTGATTAGGCAAATTGTAAATACTTTCAGAGAAAAGGAAAATTTTAGAGGAACTGGTTGGGGTGAGGGTGGAAAGACTGAGTTTGGAATGGACATGCCAAGTCAGAAACCAAGGTAGATATTCACTCCTTGTCTATCTTTAGCCTCTTCTATCACTTCCCACTTTGCTGACTATGTTCCAGCCACATTGGCCTTCTTTCCATTTCTTAATACAACAACCTTATTCTCACTTTAGGGTTGTTGTACCTACTGTTTCTTCTGTTGAAATGCTCTTCTCCAGGTCTGTCATGACTCACTCTTGCCTATCATTTAGAACTGATCATAAGTGTCATCTCAGAAAGGCCTTCCCTGGCCATGCAAATGTAGCTACCCAGTTGTTAATCTATATCACACCAGTGGATTTCAATTAGCACAGCACCTAAAGCTATCTGATATTTTCTTGTTTTTTTCTGTCTGCCACCCTACTCCTATTAAAAAGTAGGCTTCACAAAAGCATGGAATCTGCTGTGTATCTCCAGCTTCAAATACACAATTAATACTCAATAAGTATTACTAAATGAATGGTCCCATGGAAATTTCAGTTAAAAGTATGAAGTAAGATGCCAGGCGGTGGTTCACATCTGTAATGCTAGCACTCTGGGAGGCTGAGGCAGGTGGACTGCCTGAGTTCAGGAGTTTGAGACCAGTCTGAGCCAAGAGCGAGACCCTATCTCTAAAAAACAACAACAAAAAAACTATGAAATAAGAGAAACAGAAATAGGGCTCCAATGAGGAAAATAGGCTTGAAATGGCAAAGTTCTCCAAAGTATTAAAGATGAGCAAAAATCATTAGCCCTTTAGGAATAGTCCTCTTCAAGAACTAGAGAAGTGTAGGAATGAGGACTCTAAAAGGTAGACTAGAACAGTGTGGTTCCTTAAGTTAGCAAAAAGTTTCAGTGCAGGATGGGTCAATGTGTGTTATCTCTCAGTCAAGAAAAATAACTAATAAAAAGACCATTGGGTTTGTTAAGGTCACTTGTAACTGGAAACAAAAAGGTAAAAAAACTGTAGGGTTTAGGAAGAGAAAGGACATAAAGGTACAGGTCATTACTGGAGTAATTTGGCAGCAACGGGAATTCGTACTCTACCAGGCTTGAGTGGGTTTCTTTTTGAGCTCTCTGCGTTTCTCAAGGGAAATGAGCTAGAGAATAGGGAAGAATGAACACCCTGTAGGGGAAGGGTTCTTTTATTATTAAATCATAGCTGTGTACATTAATGCAATCATAAGGGGAAGGGTTCTTAACCTGAGGCTAACGGACCTCTAGAGAGTTCACAAGTCACCTTCAGAGACTCTGAAACTCAAAACTGAAATGCAAAATTTTGTGTGCGTGAGGGACAGGAAGTGTGAGAAGAAAATTTGCGGCTCTTATAATTTCCC
This sequence comes from Otolemur garnettii, assembly GCF_000181295.1. Lineage (NCBI taxonomy): Eukaryota > Metazoa > Chordata > Mammalia > Primates > Galagidae > Otolemur > Otolemur garnettii. The sequence continues at coordinate 21,004,704 of NW_003852416.1, forward strand.
AAAAGGTCGTAGCACACAGGTTAAATAGCCACTGCTGAAGAAGAAAAGAATAAGTAAGTAAAAGAAGTTTGTTTTTTTTTCTTCAAAAGAGGTCTGGGAGGAAAAGGAAAATTTCTCTATGTAAGGAAAAGCTATAAACAGATGGAAAAAAACCCACAATTGCACCATCAGCTCAGTAAAACGGGTAGTAAAGATAAGAGCTGAAAACAGCCAGGAGGCTTGAGCAAACACGCCCCAGTGAAAGGATCCTGAAGAAGCCGGGCAGTCCGAGTAGAAAAGGAGCTTGTGTTCCTCCTCAGCAGAGGCTGCAGCTCTAGCGTTGCTTCCGACTATCTCTGTGCAGCGACAGCACCAGCGCGACGGCTCTGCCCCAGAGGTGATTGAAGATTGAGAATCATAGTCATTGTTCTACAACAAGGAGCACACCACTCCAGACTCCAGTTGACTCGACCGGGAAGGACATCGGTCTTATCACAAAAGGCATTCATCATTAGGCAGCGGGGTTCCTCAGTTAGTCAGCTCTAGGACAGGTTGCTGATGTTTCTGAGTCAGGACAAGCTGTACGTTCAAACTTCCCCTTAGTTACTGTACTTTCTCTGCTGCATTCGGGACGCTGCCTTCAGTCCGACCTCTGAATCATCTAGTTCTATTTCGACATCTCCGTTCCCCGCCCCAGTTCTCGCCCTGGAACAGAGCCCAGCTACAGCCGGGGCTGGAGAATTCATTCATTCAATTACTGCGGGGTTTTACTGAGTGACTTTGGGTGCACCGCCCAGCGTCGGGTGCGGGGGCCTGAGGAACGGCGGGTCTTTCGGAGTGTGCCCGACCGGAGGCTAACGGGCTGCCAACGTTCTCCCCGGCGGTGAGGCGTGCCCGGGCCCACAAGTCTCAACAGCTTTCCAGACAGGCACGCGGGAACTGCCCAGGCCGACTCCGCCTCACGCCCTCTACGAGATCCCGCGGGAACAAAGCTCCGGGCCAGGGCCGTCGGTCCTCAAGCCGCGCATCTCAGCATCTGGGGCGCGCACTGGAGCGCGGGCCGTAACGGCGTCAGTGAGCGGTTTGACCTTCAAGGCCTGGCACCGTCCCACCCTCCTCCCCCAACCCCACGCGACTCTACCCGCAGCACCCGCATCTCTGCAGGAGCCAGTCAGGGGCCCTAAGTCGGCCCCTGTCGTAACTAGGCGCTTCGCTCTCTTTCTTAGCCAATCAGAGGCCGACGTAGTGCGGACCAATGGCCGTGGTCAAGGTATCAAGAGTGGTTGAACCTATCAAAGTTCAGCCTTAAGTTTCTCCCGCCCTCCTAAAAAGTCGGAGGCGGGTTGATCTTACATGTCGACCAATCAATGACCAATAAACAAGAAGCTTCCAAGATCAAAGAGGAAGGGGTGGGATTTAGGCGGTAGCAACGCCTCAGGGCGGAGGAATGACAGACAACTTCGCTAATACCACTAGCAAATTTTTCCTGCGTACAGAAAGGGGTGGGGCTACGTTGGGATCTGGACCAATGGTTGCTTGAGGGGCGTGCCCGCAGAGCCAAGCGGGAGCCGGAGGCCCCGGGCTCTCTGGGCCGCGCCTGAGGCGGACACGACGGGGTTGGGGGGCGGCGGCAGCAGTGGCGGCGGCTGTGGCGAGGGTGGGCGCCGCAGCTGGCCCGGGTGGATGGAGTTGGAGGGGCGGGGTGCTGGCGGTGTGGCGGGGGGGCCGGCGGCTGGGCCCGGGCGGAGCCCCGGGGAGTCTGCGCTGCTGGACGGGTGGCTGCAGCGGGGCGTGGGCCGGGGGGCCGGCGGCGGGGAGGCCGGGGCCTGCAGGCCCCCTGTGCGACAGGATCCGGACTCCGGCCCGGACTACGAGGCGTTGCCGGCTGGAGCCACTGTCACCACGTACATGGTGGCGGGCGCTGTGGCAGGGATCTTGGAGCATTGCGTGATGTATCCCGTCGACTGCGTCAAGGTGAGAGCTGAACCGGGCTTCGAACCCGACCTGGGGCTGACTCGACCCCCGGGTCCTGTCCGGAGCCAGGATCCCGGCTGAGGGCCGGAGCTGACACGGGTTCTTTCCTGGCTCCTGTCACTACCACACGATCCGAACTGACGCTCCATTCAAGCAAGGTCCCGGCTGGGAGTTGATCTCAGTTAGGAACCAGGACCTATTTCTAACTCTCAGTGATACCTGAATCGGGACTCAGGATCGGAAATCTGTCAGCCAAAAGCCCCGGATTCCACCTGAGACTAAGCAGGAATAGGGTGGGATGGGGTATCCCGAAGCCCAGGTAAGTGCTACTAAACTTGATGAAGGGGAAGCCCACTGGCATGAATGGGATCTTATGCTTTGGGATGTGCTCTGGGGGAGTGATTTCACAAGCTCCTCGTGTCTTCCCTTGTAAATGACGGGGTATGAACCCGAATCTGGGATCTCTCAGCTAGATACAATCTTCCACATTAAATCTTCACCTGTGAGTAACTGGAAATCATTGTCCTGTCAGAATTTAGAGTTCCAGACTGGAAGCAATACGGGAAAGTTCCATGTTCAGGAAAAGGTTTCGGTTTCTTTATGAGGCAAGCATGATTACCCACCTATTTCCTGAACGTGAAAATTGAGCTGGGATTAGGATTTTGTGTGTGTAGGGACACATCAGCCCCCAAACGAGAGATGGAAGTTGATTGTGTGTTTCTTTAGACACTTGAAGTTGGCAAAAAAGGAAAAGTTGCCTAGAAAGGAAGTGTGCTGGGATTAGAAAGTAGATTTAAGTGTGGAGAAGATACAGTTAGATCAAGGCAAGCATTCCATTCATGTGAAAGTAAAACTCATTGCATTCACAACCAAGCAGGATAATTAATGATGAAAGAAGTCAGGATCTTCTGAAGAAAGCTGGGTGAAGAGAGGAACAGAATATTGTTCTTGTTTTTGCACATTAGGTGCCAAACACTAAAGGTGAGGACTAAATTGAGGGAGAAGTAAACTTGAGGGGACTGTTGAAATAAATTTGATGACATAGACTGGTGCCTCCTATGCATGTTAACGGTAATAGTCAAACAATATCCCTGCAACTCATTTTCATATGATGAATATTTTCTCTTTAACTCAGGAACATGTTATGTATTCAAAAGGAAGAGAGAATCAACTTGGGAAATGCAAAGTAGATCCCTTCTGCTTTCCCCGACTCCAGTACCATGTTATCATTAGTAATGTGGATAAGGAAATGAGGAAAGTGCTCATTAAGCTTCATGAATGGCATTGAGTTGGCAGGAGTATTTTAGCACATTACATGGTAAATACTAACAAGGGCTACATCTACTGAAAATGTAGTAAATGCACCTGACTGAAATGGACATTAGGATTTTAAATGCCCTGTCTATTGAGAAAAATAGAAATAAACAGTCAGATCCATGGGAGAGAAGTAACAATATTGAAATGTAAAATGAATTGGTAAAAATAAAAAAGATCCAGATGTTTATATATAGACTCTAGGTTGAATGACTCGTGAGTTAATAGTGCTGTGTATCCAAAACTGAGTCTGATCTAACTGCAGAGTAACCTTATCATTTAGACTCTACTGTGAGTAGAGTACAGGGTCTAGGGGGCTATATTTCAGGATAAGTATCAAATTAAAAACAGATCAGGGAAAGCAATGAAAACTATGTACTTAAGGCCAAGTGTGGTGGCTTACACTTGTAATCCCAGCACTTGGGAGGGCTAGGCGCGTGGATTGCCAGAGCTCATGAGTTTGAGACCAGCTTGAGCAAGAACAAGACCCCGTCTCTAAAAAAAAAAAAAAAAAAGCAGGGTGTTGTGGCGGGCACCTGTAGTTCCTGTTAGGAGCAGGAGTCCTCAAACTTCTTAAACAGAGGGCCAATTCACTGTCCCTCAGACCGTTGGAGGGCCGAACTGTGGGCCCCAGGATGAATCGGCTGCTAAGCAGGACAGGTAGTAGCAGCAAAAACACCCAGTGGGCCGGATAAATGTCCTAGGCAGGCTGCATGTGGCCTGCAGGCCGTAGTTTGAGGACACCGGCTCAGGAGGCTGAGGCAAGAGGAAAAAGAAAAGAAAGAAAACTATGTACTACTTGACTAATACAATGTATAGTATAATATACACTTGACTAGTATACTACTTGACTAGCAGGACACTTGCTCAGGAGGCTGAGGCAAGAGGAAAAAGAAAAGAAAGAAAACTATGTACTACTTGACTAATACAATGTATAGTATAATATACACTTGACTAGTATACTACTTGACTAATATAATGTATTGACTAGTATAATATACACTTGACTATAGTATACTACTTGACTAATATAATGTATAGTGTGACTGACTATAATTTAACGGGTTTTGTTTTTTTTTAGATAGAGTCTCACTTTGTCACCCTTGGTAGAATGCTAGGGCATCATGGCTCACAGCAACCTCAGACTCTCAGGCTTAAATGATTCTATTGCCTCAGCCTCCCAAGTAGCTGGGACTACCTGCACCTGCCACAAGGCCTGGCTATTTTTAGAGATGGGGTCTCACTCTTGCTCAGACTGGTCTGGAACTCCTGAGCTCAGGCAATTGGCCCTCCTTGGTCTCCCAGAGTGCTAGGATTATAGGCGTGAGCCACCACACCCATGCAGCCCAACTTAACAGTCTAACCCAGGTGTCCTCAAACTACGGCCTGTGGGCCACATGCAGCCCGCCTAGGACATTTATCTGGCCCGCTGGGTGTTTTTGCTGCTGCTGCCTGTTCTGCTTAGCAGCCGACTCGTGCAGGGGCCCACAGTCCGGCCCTCCAACGGTCTGAGGAACAGTGAACTGGCCCCCTGTTTAAAAAGTTTGAGGACCCCTGGTCTAACCACTGGTTCCATTGCAACATAATGAAAGGCTATCTCCTTTACTGTATATATTTACATAATGCTGTAAATATTTTATATTTAAATGTTTTAATGTTTAATATTTTATGTTTTAATGTTTACAGCAACATTTTATAAATTGTAGTAAAAATGCCTCTAGAATATTTGGTTGCATATCCTTAATTGGACAAATCTTTGTCCTGTGACAAAATGAAATTGATTTTTTACTAACAGACCACTCAGAATCAAATACAGTGAATAAAGTGGGAAATCAAAATGCTTAATACTGCTTGGGGTCAAAGATTAGATAGGACCTGGAAAGCAGGGAGACTGATTTATTCCTCAGGCTTATAAACCCATTGAGGAAACAATTTTGAAAGAGAGGAGTTCCAGAAATGTTTTGCATAAGCACAGCATTGCTGGAATAAGTCACCTGTAGCCTCCCAAGGTAACTATTGTAAAGAACAGTTATTATTCATTTACATAGGCGCTTTGGAAGTTTTGCTTTAAAAAAAACTAGATATTCATTACATTATGCCTAGAAGATCTACATTAAAGAAATAAGTATTTGACCTGAAGGGAAAATGCTCAATTTTCAAAAATACAAAAGCTTATTTCAGAAGAAGCATTTTCATATGCTATTAATGCTAGGATTGTACAGGGAAGCACTAGTGTGACCAGTATGACTTAGTGTCAATAAGGGTGTTAAATGCTTTTGTGCAAGCAAGAAAGTAAAATTCAAATCCTTTCCTTCCGAAAGGGCCTCCCAGTTTGTCTCCTGGCAGCTATCCTCCTTCTTTTAATAAATGGATGGATAGAGGACAAAAGCAGCCCAACCTTACTCTAAGACTGGAGGCAGGTATCAGTGTTTTAGCCTAAAGGGCAACCACAATGTTTGCAAATAAAAGCTGACATTGCCTCTTGGCATGCAAGCCTATCCATCCCCAGCCACTTGTCAGGGTCAAGTTGACTTAAAATAATCTTGAGAGGGACCATGGGAAGTCAGCATAGCCTGGCTAGGATATGGTTATTTAGCTAGTTATTTCCATGGTCAAAATAGGGAGGTTTGGGAGTCCAGATAAATCCTCTTTTTCTTTTCTGGGTTGCAGAGGCAAGCACCAGACTTCATTTATAGGGGCAGGTTCTGCAAAGCAGTCAGAAACATTCTCAAAATCATCTGGTTAAGTACCCACCTGTCACCAAGGTGCTGTTTTTGGCTCTATAGTAGCAAGGCAAATATCTACTTATAAAATACATTAAAAAGAGATCTTTCCTAATCCTAGCACTCTGGAAGGCTGAGGAGGGCAGATCACTTGAGTTCAGGAGTTTGTGACCAAGCCGAGCAAGAGTGAGACCCCATCTCTAAAAATAGTGGGGCATTGTGGCCTGTGCCTGTAGTCCCAACTACTCGGGAGGCTGAGGCTGGGGAATGACTTGAGCCCAGGAATTTGAGGTTGCTGTGAGCTGTGATGGCATGGCTCTACCAAAGATGACAAAGTGAGACTTTGTCTCACACACAAAAAAGCTTTTTTTAATTTGTAATTGGCAGAGGGAGGTAACTCTTTTCCAAACTCCTTATCAACAATTGTAAATTGTTATCAATATACATCCACCTATGAAAGGTTAGGAAACGGAAATGTTGGCTTATTTGATTTTCTCGCATCTAGTAATGATTGTTAAGTGTTCAATAAATACTAATTGTTCTTATGTGCAAACACTATCTGATGTGCCTTACATTTATTCATTTAATCCTTGAAACAACTTCATAAAATAGACACTGTTTTCATTATTTTACAGATGAAGAAAGGAGGCTTAAAGAGCAGTTAAGTAACTTGTCCAAGGTCACAGTCAAGATTTGAACCCATTCTATCTGACTCCCAGGACTTCCAAATAGCCTCCTCAAAGCAGATATCAAGAACCAGATATCTGGGGGCGCAGAATTTCACAATGGAGCTTGTCCCTGAATAGATGACCTTCAGAACAATAGCTGAACATGTAAATCATTAGAGCCACAGAGAAACTTTAAAATGAAAGCAAAAAATATGATATTAGCCCTGATTTAGGGTGGGCGCGGTGGCTCATGCCTATAATCTTAATACTCTGGGAGGTCAAGGTGGAAGGTTTACTTGAGGTCAGGAGTTCTGAGCCAGCCTGAGTAAGATTGAGACTCCATCTCTACAAAAAATAGAAAACTTAGTTGGATATTGCATACCTGTAGTCCCAGCTACCTAGGAGACTGAGGCAGGAGGATTACATGAGCCCAGGAGTTTGAGGTTGCAGTGAGCTATGATGATGCCATTGCACTCTAGCCAGTGAGATTCTATTTCAAAACAAAACAACAAAACCCTGATTTATTTGTAACTAAGGACTAGTCAATTGCCAATTCATATTTGTGAAATGACTTATACAAGAGACAATGCTATTATGATCCGTAAATTCTTAGGTATGAACAAATATGTCTTAGAATCATTTGAATACAATAAAAAGCCTTATATTTATAGCACCTTATAAATTACCAACAGCTTTTACGTGTCTTATCTCTTTTGATCCCCACAATATTTCAATTAGGCAGACATTCTTGCCTTCTTGCCCTGGTGTTATAAATGACAGCTTTGAAGGTCAGAGAGCTGAGGATCACAATCAGGCTTTTTGACTCAAATGTAGCTTGTTTTATAATACCAGACCACTTCCCTGTGAGTTTGTTTAATTTCCCATCAAAGCCAAGCAGAGGTGTTTCATATTGAAGGCTTTTCATAAATTCATACTGAAGAGATTTCATCTTTCTGCAAAAGGTAGAATTTACCAGCTCACACATTTGGGGAGTCATAGTCATTTTTATTTTTGGCATAGGTTATACCCAGCTCCTCTCCATAAGGGTGTATTTTCATTAAATTAGAATTGAGTTAGGTAGACTTAGATGTGTATGTAAAATGTTCAAAGTAACTTACCTACAATCTAGTTTTCTCTGGGGTGAAGAGTTCCAAGCTTCTGAGGCCAGACTTTCAAGACTGGTTGCCAGATGTTGACTCTTGCAGAGCAATGCAGCCTCAGAACGTTCCCCCTGAATAAGATCAGTTTTAGACAAACATATGTAAACACATAATTGTTAAGCCACCAGGCCCAGTTTATCTGTATTAGTAGCTATAGCTAGCATATATGTTGTATGAACAACTCCTTTGTTGGATTTTATACCCCTTTGTGATTTGGAAAATCAGTAAGCATACTCTTTATAGGAAATATATGTTTTTTTGAGGGGGGAGAAGTAGAAAAGAATGTGTCAAATTGTGATACTACTGTGTACAGTGTTTCTGATTGAACTTCTAATAACCTGTTAGGCTTTCACTTTTTTTGTTGGTAGCAGGGGAGAAAATACCTCTAGAGGAATGTGGATTGCTTAGTTAATCTGGTTAGTTTCTTTTCTCCTATGTTCTTGAGAAAAGGTATTACTCTTGGGTTCCACTTGACCCACAGGAAAGTTCAATCCCAACTGAATCTAGTGATTGAAATGAAGAAGGAATTTAAACTGTACTTGGGCATCGGTTACCTCCTATTGGCTCTCCAGTGGCCATACTTGTTATAGTTACATGAAAAAGATTCATTTATTTATTCATTCAACAGACATATCTTAAGTGCCAATTTTATGTACTGGGCACTAGACTGTGATTTTTTTTTATTAGACATTAATTTTATTTTAACCATTAGTCTCCATGCTACTTTATCTTGCAGTGGGTCAACAGAAGAGAGATTTTCTGGGGGAACATGCTTCAGAAAAGGTGTGATTTTGTGAAGTGTTTTAAATAAGAATTTGAATTCCCCAACTTTTAATAAAACTTTGTCCAAGGACATCATATGTGTCTGCCAAACACTTTCATTCCAATCATTGAATCTTCCAGAGATTCCAAAGATTATGTTTCACTGAGACTGATTTTGTTTGCTGATGCCAATTTTGGGATTTGGTCAATTTATGTTAGAAATCTACAAGGCCCCTCAGTTTTAAAGACTAGGTTGGTTTCCAACCATGTACTCCCTACCTTCATAGTTTCAGGATAAACTTTCTTTCCTGGGAAATAAGAACAGCATCTATTAGGAATGTTACTTCTGCCAGGACTCTTGGTGCAGACCCAGCTGCCAGTGCCAAATAGCCTGAAAAACTACCAAAAGGTGAGCCATCATCTCAGTCAGTGCAATGTGTGGTCAGGAAGCAGGGCCAGAATCAGTCTTTAGAAATAAAGCATAATGTACGTTAGAGACAATAAATCTTTGAATTTGTAGTCCATTTGTAAAGAACTCTAAGTTTGAGTATGTTAAGGCACAAAAGCATCTTCTTCTGAAACACAGGCTTAATATTTGTTGGTAGGACTGCGAATCATTTTGGAGTTCCAGGACACTTACTAAGTGTTGATATTCTCAGGGAAAATAATTGTGTTGCGCTGTCAGGTTCATAGATGACTAGAAAAAGAAAGGCCCAGGGCTTAGAAAGAGTGGCTTTGGATTTGTAGAGAAGTGAAGCTAGGTAGAATCCCTCTCACAGATTGGCACGATTCTGTGTAGGAGGTCTGCTCTGTGCCCAAAGCCTGAGTGTTGAGGTGGGGTGAGAAGTTGGCATCGCTGACATTGCGCTTCTCCTTGCTGTAATTTCAGACCCGGATGCAGAGTCTACAGCCTGACCCAGCTGCCCGCTATCGCAATGTGTTGGAGGCCCTCTGGAGGATTATAAGAACGGAGGGCCTATGGAGGCCCATGCGGGGGTTGAACGTCACAGCAACAGGCGCAGGCCCTGCACACGCCCTTTATTTTGCCTGCTACGAAAAGTTAAAAAAGACACTGAGTGATATAATCCACCCTGGGGGCAATAGCCATATTGCCAATGGTATTGAGCCTTCCTGTGTTGGTTCCCCCACTTTCCCAACTCTGGGCTTTGCTGTTGTCAGTGCTTTCCAGTTTCAGCATAGTTTGGAGCTGAAGCTGTGGGCTGGGGTAGGCCAGATAATAAGTGGGGGACTTCCAAACCTGATGTTATCAGACCACAGGCCACTTCAACCCCACCTCTCCTTTGGGGCACCTCAATAAAGGGTTACAGAGTCTTCCCTTACTTAACAGCTTGACTTTATCTTCTTATCTTCTCCCTGACATCAACTTCTAATGCCTTGGTAATGAACTATATCCATTGTATATTTCTTGATAGTCAGGTGGTACCCTGCCCCCAAACAGGATCTGAGGTGATCCAGCTGCTCAAGACAGTAATGAAGCTGTAGCTCTTGACCTTACCTTTGCAGGATCCCAACTGACCAGAGGCAGTTTGTGTGGTTTAGAATATGACAAAGCCTTGACAAGTGGATGGGGGCAGGGCCAAGGAGCTGTGTGGAGAAACCAAAGGGTTGGAGGCTGTGTGAAAGTGAGGGGAAGGATGGGGGCCTAGGGTTTGAGGATTGGCTGGAAAACAAGTTGGAGAGGGTGAGGGATAGAGTAGTTCAAGACCTGAAGGAAAGAGCTAGATGGACAAAGGTTAGGACTTGAAGACTAGAGTTGGGCAGCACAGGGACAATAGGAGAAAGGCAGGACTCTATGGGGGAGATCTGGCCGACTGGCCCTTGTGTTCTCCCTCCACTGCTTGCGGTTGATGTGCTGGCATCCCTTGGCAGCAGTGTATTTGGGACATGAGCTACATTTATTCACAGAACCATCTTTATGATAAAATCTGGGTTTTCTTTCTCTTCCCATCTGTTCCTCTCATAGATGTGGACTGTACTTTGGTGACTTTATTAAGCTGGTGGGAACAAATATCTTCAGTTCTTAAACAGGAGTTTAGGAGCAGTGAGTCCTCATCTTTTGGACTGGCTCTTAACATCCCCTTTCTCTGCTGTATTTTTAGCACAGTCACTTCCCATTACTCTGGGGCCTCAGTGAATTGGTCATTCTCTGTTGGCCTTACATGTGGCAGTTGTTTTCTTGTTTGCAGGTGCGGCTGGGTGTGTGGCAACATTGCTTCATGATGCAGCCATGAATCCAGTGGAAGGTAATGACTCAGCCTATTCCTCTGTGGCAGCTGCATCTGCATCTGCATCTGCATCTATGGGCTTTTTCCTTTATTTTTGGTTTGCAGATAACCAGGCAGCAGGTCAGTTTTGATGGGACAGCCTGTTGCTTTGTATTACCACTAGAGGGCGCTCCCTCCATGTTTTCAGTGCCATGGGGAACCGCTTGGACAGGAAGCCTATTCATTGTGATTAATTCATCCTTGAAGCTTCCCTGGCCCATAGATCCTACTCTGGGCCTTCATAGAAGTTTCCCTTTATAGTGGGTTTGATTTGTTTAGCAGATTATTTCATTTTTCTTTGAAGAGGTGAAGATAGATTTTGACAGTTAAATATATTGCCTTCCTTGTTGGAATGAAGATAGTTGAGATAGGAATGAAAGGTTAAATTGTAAAACTCCATCCCTACATTGCTACCTGGATCTTGGCTTTTCAGTTAGAGGAAAATTCTCCAAAAAAATTCTCAGCATGCATATGGGGTACCAGAACAAATATATTAGAGGAGATAGCGTAATTGTCATGTTTCTTATGTTCCAGTTCTTATTCTGTCTGGGTAGGCCATGGGGTAGAAAGGACCACAGCTAGGCTAAAGATCTAAAGAGTTCACATCATGCTATCTGTCTACTTGAGACAGTGGAGATGTTTGGGAACTAAAGCCAAATTCTTTTTGGCTCAGAGTTTTGTTTTCTTTTTGGTAGCATTTCTCCTTCCTTCCCTTCGGGAGTATAACCACTTTATATCTTATTAGGTGGGTGCTATTAGTTCCCGAGGATTGGGATTGTTAGGGCTATATGTTCATTATTGTATGCACTGTCACCGAGTCATTTCCTGGAGGTTGTGAAAGGATGAGATAATAATAGATAGGAGGGAGCCCCTCTGGAATTACTAAACCATAGGTATATCCTGTGTGTTCATTGGCTGGTTTTAAAGAAATTCTACTAGAAGTGGGTCTGTTATCTTTTGACTCTTTACTAACCCTCGGCCTACTCCATATGCTCAAAAGGGAAACATTAACTTACCAGGTTAACTGGAAGCTCACTTATACTTTTTTCTTTCCTTTCCATTGGCTGATCTGCTGACTTGGGACTCTGAATCTGGCCACTCTCCATCATTGGTTGGTTGCTGTCACTGTTTCCTTCTTTCTCAACAATGGCACTACCAGTGGTCAAGCAGAGGATGCAGATGTATAACTCACCATATCACCGGGTGACAGACTGTGTTCGGGCAGTGTGGCAAAACGAAGGGGCCGGGGCCTTTTACCGCAGCTACACCACCCAGCTAACCATGAACGTTCCCTTCCAAGCCATTCACTTCATGACCTATGAATTCCTGCAGGAGCACTTTAACCCCCAGAGACGGTACAACCCCAGCTCCCATGTCCTATCCGGAGCCTGTGCAGGAGCTGTAGCTGCCGCTGCCACAACCCCACTGGACGTTTGCAAAACACTGCTCAACACCCAGGAATCCTTGGCTTTGAACTCAAACATTACAGGACACATCACAGGCATGGCTAGTGCCTTCAGGACGGTATATCAAGTAGGTGGGGTGACCGCCTACTTCCGAGGGGTGCAGGCTAGAGTAATTTACCAGATCCCCTCCACAGCCATCGCGTGGTCTGTGTATGAGTTCTTCAAATACCTAATCACTAAACGGCAAGAAGAGTGGAGGGCAGGCAAGTGAAGAAGCACTGAATGAAGAAGCCAGGGGCTCAGATAACACTGCTGCATCCTGCCTGCTCCAGCCAGTTCTGTCTTCTGGCCTGCTCCAGCCTTGAGTCAAGTTGGAAGGCGGGCAGAGGGCTTTCCTCAGGCTGTTGGTGTTTGGGCTAACACCGGTTCCTGCCAACCTCTGTTGCAGCCACTTTACCTTCCAGGCATAAGCAAGTGCAGCAAAGCACACCACAGCACCTTTGACAACCTCTCCATCCTGGGCCTGACGACCTGCTCTAGACTGTTATAGAGGGATAAGCAGCTCACTCCCCTGGTTCCTAATAAAAAGCCTTTAAATTAAATGGTTTCTTTGGGTTTATCTTGTTGAAGGGGAAGTGAAATGCTGTCGACCAGTCTTGGTTTTCCTTTAAGTATAAATCAATGGACCTAAAGGGAGGATTTATTAAGTCTGAAGTTTTTGTTTCTGCTGATTTTCAAGATGATTTAAGACTTCAGGGGCCTATTTCCCCGGTTTTAGGAGTATCCCCAAGGAATCTCCCTGATGGCTAGAACAATGGGCCTTTGACAGACACTAAACAGGGCTGTTGTCTCTGTTCTCTTCCTTAAGGCAGTATGGGACATGGAAGAGGTAGATCTCTGCTGTAATTCGGGCTCTGCCCCCAGCAGCAAAAGTTTCCATGTGGCACTTTGTCCTTTAGTGCAGTTGCAAAGCTAAAATTATTCAGTGAAGCTGCAGGTTCTGAAGATTCTGTAGTAAATAGGAATATATTTCATTTGATTTTAAGTTTTTACATACTATTTCCACATATGTGATCTAATTTGATTTTAAGGTTTTTACAAACTACTCAGCATATGTGATCTCATTTGCAAGGAAGATTTTATAAGCAAGGAAGCTCAGAGAGGCTGTGACTTGTCCAAGACCTCACAGTAAGTGCAGAACTGCCCAGTTCTCTTGACCACGGAAGTAAATCTACTTGTGGCTTGCTATAGACAGGAAGGAAGGGCATGGTCTCTAACCCGCTGTTTAGAGAAGGAGCCCCCTGCTGATGAGGGCTCTGCTTAGAGACTTTCACCCTGATTTGCTGGTCAGTCTTCCTTTTCTGAATATTACCATGTATTAGCTAGTTCTTCAGCACATAGAAGTGTGCACCTCTGAAAGTTCCACCTACCATTTTCCTTATGTTGTCTGCCATTCATTCATTCAGTAGACTGAGTGTCTCTGTCAGGCACTGGCACTGGGGATACTATGATAAACAAAACAATTACAGCCCTTAAGGAACTTAGTGTATGAAGAGGAAGATACATGTAAATAGGCAATTATAAGATAAATGGTAAGAGAGATGATGAAGTAAACCTAGAATTCTCCTGGAGAACAGAAGGGTGAAGTCTAGCCTTGGGTGAAGGGGGTAGACTTCTGGAGGAAGTGCCATCTGAGGTGACACAGGAAGGCAAATAAACCAACTGAGTGAAGAGGGGAGGGCTAATGTTGGGCAAGGACCTGGAGGTGAGAGAGTAAGTGTTGGGGTTTGGTGTGCAGGTGGCTGGGTAGGACTGAAACAACCTGGGCAAGGCCTTGCAGCTGCCAAGCAGGTCTTAAAAGCAATGCTAAGGAGTTTAGGGTTTACCCTGAAGGCAATGCAGAAGTTATAGGGTGCTAAGCAAAGGTGTGGTGTGATCAGATTTACAATTCAAATAGATCACTCAGCCTCTCTGGAGAAAGGTTTAATGCATCAAGACTGGACAGGCAGGCAGCCCAGTTTGGAAGCTGCTGCAGTAATCCAGGCAAGTACACAGTGGTCTGGATCAGAACTGTGGCAAGGAGACTGGAACAATGCCAGATTTGTAGAAGCAATAGGATTGGGTCACACAATAGATCTTGTCCTCCTTCCACCTGACAATCTTTCAAGTACCTATGAAGAATCTTGGCTGAATGCACTTGAAAAAAACTGTCAAGAAACCAGCAGGGCCTCCTGTTGTAAGCTTCATTTAAACAAGCTATGCTGCCCCTTTGATTTAGTATGGAAAGGAGAGATGTTAATAGTGTTAAGCGGTGGTCATTGGAGTTTGAATCGCCTATGGAGTAAAAAGAGCATGATGATATCATTGCAGAGGGTTTGCTAGCAAAAATGTAAGCAAGTAGCTGCCTCCTTGTGTGCACTAAGTGAGAGAACAAAGAGCTGGTCTCCAGGCCTGGTCCCTGCAGTTGGCTGTACAGAGCTACTGTCTGGCCTGGGATCTGGTACACAGTAGGCATGATGGCAGTAAGGTTCAGTTTTTAAGAGTAGGATGCAGGGTAAAATCTGAATGAACAGTAGAGACTAAAAACCACCTCAGGTCTAATGGTTTTCACAAATAATGAGAAAAGAATACTAAAGTGTCCTTTTAGCCGTACATTGTACTCTAGCTACCAGAGGACATTTATTTTGGAATTTGGACAGGACATTAGATTCTGCAGGTCTCTTGGGTCACTAAAGGAGATAGAGACAGAATAATGTGATAGGGTTGAGCAGTTAGGGATGCCAGTGCCTGGATACCTGGGTCACTTCCATGGAGTTTATCATACCCAGGAGAACTGTGGGTATGGGAGGGTATCTCCAGTCCAGAACGTCTCTGGACAGCCAGGCAGGTTATGTGACCAATAAGTACCCAGCCAGGATCAAGTGGCCAATCCCTGCACAGGGCTCTGTGTCAGTGAAAAGACGAAAATACAGTTTGGCCAGAGAAAATGTTTCTTAGTTAGACAAGATCAACATGAATGAAACAAACTTGCAATAACACAAGACAGTATTTAGCCCTATACTGGATTATACAGAACGGACAAGAAGGTTTAGAGACAGAAAAGTGCAGGTGAGAATTTACAGAGAAGAGAGTGGTTTGATGAATAGAACAAAACAATGTGTTTGTAAAAGCCAGTAACAGTTGAATTGTACTAATTTTATAAAATTTAGAACACAGGGCTCAGTGCCCATAGCTTGGTGGTTAGGGTGCCAGCCACATACATTGAGGCAGGCAGGTTCAAACCCAGCCTGGGCCTGCCAAACGACAATGATGAACTACAACAACAACAAAATAGCTGGGCGTTGTGGTGGGCACCTCTAGTCCTGGCTACTTGAAAGGCCGAGGCAAGAGAATTGCTTAAGCCCAAGAGTTTGAGGTTACTGTGAGCTGTGACGCCACATACTCTACCGATACCCTACCAAGGGCAACATAGTGAGACTCTGTCTCAAACAAACAAACAAAAAACATTGTGGGCGGGATGTGGTAGCTCACACCTGTAACCCAAGAACTTTGGGATGTCAAGGCAGATGGATTAGTTGAGGTCAGGAGTTGAGACCAGCTTGGGTAACAAAATGAGAACCTGTCTTATCACAAAATTTTAAAATGAGCCTGGGCAACAGAACGAGATACCATCTAAAAATAAAAACAATAAAATATAAAGTAAAATAAAATCAAATATAAAATTTAGAAAACATAGATAAAAAGGAAATAACTCCAATCCCATTACCTAGGGAATACAACATTTTGATGGATATATGATTTAATGTTTTCTCTCTGCATAAATTTTTTTGTTAATACTCAAAAATGAGATCTCACTGTAACCAGCTTCTTTCACATAATAGAATATGGTGTTTGTCTCTCTGTATCATTATTTTTTTTACATTACCTCAATGTAAATGGCCACACATTTCATTATGTGAATGTATATTAATGGTTTATTCAATCAGCCCCCTGTGATACCTTTATAAGAATTTATTATCAGAAACATTACTGTAGGTAGGTAGAATCAGAATGACCAAAAGAAGAGTAGAGACCACTCTTTAGAGTGGGGAGATGGTCTGGTGCCCCCTCCTGACAAATGCTGAAGAGACCCAGCCTGGGGACCAGGATGCAGGTTAGGGGAGGTGGGGTTGCAGCTGGCGGTGAGAATGTCAAAGCCAGGGGACTTCTAAGAAGTCATCTTGCTCGGCACCCCTTCTGGAGTTCAGCTTTACTGCACAGCATCCCTGGCAGGGCTCCCAGCCCATGCTCCTTGTTTGGGGGCACACTGCTGTGCAAGACCATCTCTGTCATTGCTGCAAATCTCCATATTCCCCTCAGCCCCCATCTGGGAGCATATCACCCTCTACTTATGCAGCCTTTGGAGCACAGGCCAAGTTCTTCATCATGATCAACAGGTCTTTACCTAATTAGGCTCCTGCCTATCTCTCCAACCACAGGGAGACAAGGCAATGAACAAAGGTTTGTTTTCTTCAAAATCTAAAGTATTCTTTCTGCTATCTTCATTCATTAATTTAGCAAGCTTGATAGGCAATATTCTGTCTAAACTATCAGAATCTTCACATGATTGGTCTTTAGACTGGGTATGCAATATTCTGTTGTTTCCTGTTACCTTAGACTGGAGAGCAGTGAACAGGTTCTGTGGGAGCTGCACACTGTATTCCCATGCATTGTCAGAGCTCCATAAAGACAACCTTGACGCCATCACTATCACCTCTGCCAGCCACATTCATACACTGAAAAGAAAGGAAAACATTTCTATGTCAAGGCACTTAAGTCTCCCTATAATTTCCACCTGTGATGGCCCCTTCTGCCTGCTGGGGCAGCACAGGATCAGAGTAATCCTTGTCTCTGACAGCCCTTCAAAAATATTAAGAGAGCTGTCATGTCACCCAGGGAAGGCTCAGGGTGTGCAAAGATCAGAGCGGAAAGTCAGGCAGAGGAGTTCAGAGTTGATGTGGCAGCTAATAGGAGGTCTTGAGATTCTTGAGGAGGGAGAGATATGGCTGAAGTAATGTCTGAGGATGATTCAACCAGCAGCTCAGGTACAGGACGACCTAGAGAGGGGAGAGCTGGAGTCAGGGAGCCCAGCTAAGGTGCTGTCATCATCATCTAGACAGGGACAAACCTGAAAAAACTGTCATATAAGGTCTGACAATTAAGTTCATGAATTCATCCTAGAAAATGGAACTCTTTTTCTGTAGTGGCCATCAGAGCTTGGAACTCCTGGAACCCTTGAAACTCTTTTTCTGCAATGGCCATCAGAGCTATCTTCATATTACCTTTGATGTTCTGAATGTTATCAAAATGTCTTCCTTTCAATATTTCCTTTTTCTTTGGGTAAAGATGGGGGACGATCAGGTGAGTAGGGAGGGTGTTCCAATATAGTTATTTGCTTACTGCCTAAAAACTCCCTCACAGACAGTGCTATGCCAGCTAGTGCATTGTTGTGATGCAAGAGCCATGAGTTGTTGAAGAAAAGTTTACATTATTTTCATCATTTTCATGAAGGTTTTTAAGCACTTCCAAAT
The DNA here is from genome assembly GCF_000181295.1 of Otolemur garnettii. Lineage (NCBI taxonomy): Eukaryota > Metazoa > Chordata > Mammalia > Primates > Galagidae > Otolemur > Otolemur garnettii. The sequence continues at coordinate 21,022,545 of NW_003852416.1, forward strand.
AGTGAACTTGGTTAACTGTCCACTTGGTACAAATTCATAATGAACAATCCCTCTGATATCAAAAAAGGCTAGCAATATCATTTGACTCTTTATTTGGACTGATGAACATGTTTTGGTCCTGGAGAATTGTACAATTTTATGTTTTGTTTCAGGGTCATATTGGTACACCCATGTTTCATCACCAGTGACAACATGGCTCAAAACATCATCTTGCTTCTCGGAAAGCTCTTGGTACACTTCGACTCTCCTTTGCTTTTGTTCTTCAGTGAGCTCTTTCAGGACCATTTTTGCACACACCTTTCTCATGTTAAGATTTTCAGTTAAGATTTTCCTAACTGGGCTCAGCACTCGTAGCGCAGTGGTTAAGGCACTGGCCACATGCACCATGGCTGGCAGGTTTGAACCCAGCCTGGGCCAGCTAAACAACAATGAGAACTGCAACAAAAAAAAATAGCCAGGCATTGTGATGGGTGCCTGTAGTCCCAGCTACTTTGGAAGCTGAGGCAAGAGAATCACTTATGCCCAAGAGTTTGAGGTTGCTGTGAGCTGTGACGCCACGGCACTCTACCCAGGGTGACATAGTGAGACTCTCAAAAAAAGAAAAAAAAAATTCCTAACTGTTTATTGATCTTTACTTGGTCTGCTACGCTTCTTACAGTCTGCCAACAATTTTGACACACAATTTGATAAAGTTTTGCAATGTTTTCATCAGTTTTGCTTGTTACTGGCCACCCTGACCTCTCTTTATTAATGACACTTTCCCTCAGAAAAACATTTGATCTCTTTGTACACTAACATTTTCTTCATTTTCCATGAAGTTGGACTAGCATGTCCTTGATTTTACTTCCAATCTTGCCAAATTTAACAAGAAATCTAGTGTTTGTTCATTGCTCTAATTTAAGCTCTGATAGTCTTGCGATGGCACACAAAAACACAGCAACAATAATGAACAGCACTCAGCAAGACACTACCACACATCAACATGGACACAGCTATGAGACATTGCTATACCAAGGTTATAAAACCTTACTGAGTTGTTTGTACAGCGCTGCCAACGTAAGCACATAGTGGAAAGTTCTCAAATTTAATTGTCAGACTTTGTAAAATGATGAAGAGCATCTAACAATAGTTAATGGAAACATATCAAAGCTTGTCTTATACTCACACAAATGAGTGTTTTTGTCTTCTTAGTAACACTGGGGCTCAGAACCATGCCTTTCTGGTACCACCCTCTGCACCTCAGTACTCATAACAAGTGCCTGATAACTACTTCCTTTTCATGGTCAGACACTGAGACTTGTGTGGAAGATGATGGAGCCATTTCATCTCACAAACAGGAATGGAGCAGCTGCGGGCACTGGGATAGATGTTGGGCTTTTATGTGAAGGTCAGTTTTACATGTCAGTGTGGTGAGGCTATAGTCTTTGGTTGTTCAAACACTAAAGTAAGTGTTGCTATCACCTAGATGATGATGAGACCCGAGCAGAAATCATGGGCACCTAAGCAGAGACAGCAACATCAAGGAGGAGACAAAGAGGAGGGTGTGTAGGAGGCTGAATCCACTGAACTTGGCAACCAGATGTACTCAGGGTTACAGAGAAGGAGGATTCTTTGATGGCTTGCAAATTTCTGGGAAGGAAAGCATGTTTTCTGTGTAGGTATAATAAATATAGTCATGTACATGTATTTAAGGCCTGAGTGGATGCTCAGGATCTGTAACGTGATGTAGAAGACAACTGTAAGCCCTGGAGTGGCTGGAGAAGGCAAGAGTACTTAAATATAGAAGAAAGTGCTCTTTCTTTTTTTAATTTCTTTTTAAAATAACATACATAAAACACACAGCTGGATGAAATTTTATATAGGTTTGCTCCTGTGTAACTATCACACCAACATGGGACGCTTTTACAACTCCAGGAGGCTCCTCTGTGTCTTTTCATAGCTAATACCACCCCCCTAAGGTAACCACTATTCTGATTTCTGTCATTATAGATTAGTCTTGCCTATTCCCAAACTTTATAAAAATAGGTTCTCACAGTATATACTCCTTTGCATCTGTCTGTTTTCTTTGGCTCAACATTATGTCTGTAAGATTCATCTATGTTGGTGCATGTAGCGATCACTTGTTCTTTTCCATTGCTGTGTAGTTTGAATATTTATCCATTTTATTGTTGATACATATTTGGGGGTTGTGTATCAGTCATGATTCTCCAGAGAAACGGAACATATATGTGTATACACACACATATACATACATATATATGTATATACAATCTGAAAATTAAGTTCACGAACTCATCCTTAAAAAAGTGCTATGTACCTCATTGCTAAATATCACAACAGTCACCAGATGGCCAAAGGGAGTACTTAAAATGTGACCGTCGTGATATTCAGCAACGAGGAGTTTTTTTCCTAGAAGGAGTTCACAAAGTTAATTGTCACATTTTGGGGGGTCTGGGGGAGAGAGAAAGATTTTTTGTTTGTGTGTATGTGTGCGTGTTTTGTGTATGTGTGTGTGTTTTTAAAAAGGAATTGACTTGGATTGGCGCCCGTAGCTCAGTGGGTAGGGCACCAGCCATATACACCAGGGCTAGAGGGTTCAAACCCAGCCTGGGCCTGCCAAACAACAATGACAACTGAAAAAATAAAAATAGCCAGGTGTTGTAGTGGGTGCCTATAGTCCCAGCTACTCGGGAGGCTGAGGCAAGAGAATTGCTTAAGCCCAAGAGTTTGAGGTTGCTGTGAGCTGTGATGCATGGCACTCTACCGAGGGCGACATAATGAGACTCTATCTCAAAAAAAAAAGGAATTGACTCACATGTTTTGGGGGCTGGCAAGTCCCAGAATCTGTAGGACAGGATAGCAGGTTGGAAACTTAGGCAGGTTTCGGTGTTACAGTCTTTTTTTTGAGGCAGAGTCTCACTCTGTCACCTTCGGTAGAGTGCTGTGGCATCACAGCTCACAGCAACCTCAAATTCTTGGGCATAAGTGATTCTCTTGCCTCAGCCTCCCAAGTAGCTGGAACTACAGGCACCTGCCACAACACCTGGCTATTTTTTTGTTGCAGTTGTCATTGTTGTTTAGCTGGCCTGGGTTAGTTTTGAACCCTCCAACCTTGGTGTCTGTGGCTGTTGCTCTACCCACTGAGCTACAGGCCCCGCTCTTTTTTTGTTTGTTTGTTTTAAATGTGTTACAGTGTTAGGGCAGAATTCTTTCTTTTAAGGCCTTCAGTCGATTGAGGAGGCCCATCTACAGTATGGATAATCCTCTTTACCTAAAGTTAGCTGATTATAAATGTTAATCACATCTACAAACTACTTTTTGGCAATATTTAGACTAGTATTTGACAAACAACTGGGACAACTGGGTACCATTGCCTAGCCAAATTGACATAAAATTGACCATCCTGGGTTGCTTCCAGTTTGGGGTTATTTCCAGTTTTCACTGCTATAGAAATTCTTGTACCTGTTTTTTAGTGGACAGAAGCACTCTTTTCTGTCAGGTAAATTTAAGAGTAGACTTTCTGGGTCATAGGAATATGTATGTTTCGCCTTAGTAGATACTGTGAAAGTTCCAAGGGTTATATAAATTTATATTCCCACCAGCATTGCATAAGAGTTTAAATTTAGAGTAATTATTTTTTTCCACTTTTAAACTTTTAATTTTTCAGTAATTCCAGTTACTAAAAAGTCTCAGAAAGAATACATTCTTTACCTAGATTCACTAAGCGCTAACATTTTTCCCTACTTGCTCTATCGTCTTATCTGTCTATCCATATAAACACATGTGTATTTTTTTACAACTATTTATGCCCCCTAAATCCACAAATATTTCAGTGTTTATTTCCCAAGAACAAGAACTTTCTTTTATATAATAACATTTATCAAGATCAGGGACTATAACATTAATACAAAATTCTTTTTTTGTTTGTTTGTTTTTGTGTTTTATTGAGACAGAGTCTTACTTTATCACCCTTGGTAGAGTGCCACGGCATCACTGCTCACAGCAACCTCAAACTCGTGGGCTCAAGTGATTCTCTTGCCTCAGCCTCCCTAATAGCCAAGACTATAGGCACCTGCCACAATGCCTGGCTATTTTGTTTTGTTGTTGTTTAGCAGGCCAGGGTCGGACCCACCAGCCCCGGAGCCTGTGGCTGGCTCCCTAACCACTGAGCTATGGGCACCCAGCCTGATACAAAATGCTTATCTGATCAACAGTTCATATTCCAGTTTTACCAACTGCTCCAGTAATGTCCTTTGTAGCTATTTTTCCTCATCTGGTATCTAATCAGGGATCACGCAGTGCATTTATTGTTCAGGTCTCTTTAGTCTTCTTTAGTACAGATCACCTTCCCTTATCTTTTATAAACTTGATTTTATTTTCTTGAGATTCAAAGCATTCTGTAGGATGCTTTTCAGTTGGTTTATTAGATGTCTCCTCGTAATTAGATGCAGTTTTGGTAGGTGTGCTACAGAGCTCATGCTGAGTCCTTTTCAAGGTTCATGAGGTCAGGGCATCTGTTTACTGCTATGGCTGACTTTGACTAAATTGTAATGGTTATATTCACCAGGCCAACCCACTGTGAAGTTACTAATTTTCCCTTTGTAGTTATTAAGTTATTTGCAGGGAGGTGCTTTGAATCTATGTAAATGTCCTGTTCATCACACTTCCACCCACACTTTATCATCCATTGATAATTCTTGTCTAAGTCAATTCTTACCATAATGGCTGCACAATGATGATATTCTAAATCCATCATTCCTTCTACACTTTCCTTTTGAGACAGGTCTCACTCTGTCACCCAGGCTGGAGTGCAGTGATGTCATCACAGCTGTCTGCAACCTCAGACTCCTGGGCTCAAGTGATTCTTCTACCTCAGCCTCCCCAAGTGCTGGGATTACAAGTGTGAGCCCCCACTCCTGGCCTTTCTATACTTACTAGTGAATATTAGAGTATAAGAGAAATATATCTCTTCTTTCTCATTTATTCATATTAGCCTGAGATCATTCTATGACTATTCTAACATAATATTATTACTGTTATTTATTTTGATGTTCACATTGTCCCAGATTTGACCAATAGGAGCCTTTTTGGGGGTCCTGTGTTCTTTCGACATATCCCCATTATCTTTTTATACTTCCTTACTTTCTGACACAATATGATATTCTAGGTTCATATTATACCTTCCCTCTCTGAGCCCAAGGAGCTCTGTTTTGTTTTGTTTATTAAAAAATGTTATTTAGAAGCCAAGGTCTGACTGCCAAGTATACCCAAAATTACTGCAGTATCTACTTTTAAGAACTTTAGCAGACAGAACTAAGAAAGATAGATATTTATATCTTGATTTATTTCTGTACCCACACATACACACACACACGCATCCTTGAACACAGATACTTTCAGTTTCAATTCAACACCACAAGATTCATTAAAGTTTTCCCTTTCTCTGTGTTTGTAACTCCTCTCCTTCAACAAGAACTGGCTCCTACTACCCCCATGATATTTACTCCTTTGCCCAACTCTACAGCACACAAAACAGTTTTTCAAAATTGCTAACCCATATCACTATAGGAAAAGTCCTTCTAAAGAGAATTGAACATTTGTTATGTTTGGAGAGTTGATTTCACCCTCTCTTCAGTATGATAAAATTATTTATTTGAAATAACATTAGGTTCACTTCTATTTGTAATCCATTTTACTTTTTTTTTTTTTTTTTTTTAGCGCAGTTTTTGTCGCCCTTGGTAGAATGCTGTGTTGTCACAGATCACAGCAACCTCAAACTCTTGGCAGTTTTTGGCCGGGGCTGGGTTTGAACCTGCCACCTTTGGCATATGGAGCCAGTGCCTTACTTCTTTGAGCCACAGGCGCCACCTATTTGTAATCCATTTTAAGTTTTTTTCCCCCTTCTCCTCAACCTAACTGACTTCTTTTTTCCTAAGACAGAGTTTTCACTCTGTCACCCAGGTGGATTGCAGTGATGTCCTCACAGCTCACTGCAAACTTAAACTCCTAAGTTCAAGTGATCCTCCTATCTCAGCCTCCCAAGTAGCTGGGACTACAAAAGTGTGTAACCATGCCAGGCTAATTTTTCCCACTTTTTGTAGAGAAGGGGTCTTGCTGTTGCTCAGGTTGGTCTTGAACTCCTGACCTCAAGTAATCCTTCTACCTCAGTCTCCCAGAGTGTTAGGATCATAGGCATGAGCCACTGTACCAGGCCTACTTTTTATTCCTCACCTGGAGCCTGTGGGTTTTATAGATAGGCTTCATGATCTGTAAACCAACTGGAGTTTTATGCAAAATATTGGATATGTCTGCATTTGGGGTGAGGAGAGAGGATTTGTAACCTTCATAACATTCTCAAAGTGGTCTTTAACCCAAAAAGTCTAGGAGAGTGAGAGAGAAGAGCAGGAATCCAAGGACCCTCTTAGAGGCTTCCCACTATTGGGTTGGAAAGTTCTGTCAGACTGTGAGACTCTCAGAAAAGACAGGATCATCTTTATGTTATATCTTCAGTGCTGAGCACACACGCAAACGCAGAGGGAACAGAAAGCAAAGAAGAGAAAAGAAACTGGGGAAAGAATCTGTACCTTGAAGTAAACTCAAGATTCCTCCTTTTTTCTAGGCATTTCCCCACCAGTGACAGCACGGCATCAGATCTGATGTCTTAGATTTTGGGTCTCCCAGGGCATGCCTAGAACCACACCAGGGTTGAGGTTGGGAAATCCAGCCTAAGAATCTATCTACAGTTATACACAGAAAAATAAACTAGAAGAAAAATCTCAGTTCATTGCAGAGATGCTGATACAAGGCTGACTTATCCATTCGTTTGTCTGTGAGGCCCCTACTAAATCAGAGAACAAGAACAATTATACTTGAATAGGGAAGCTGTGAGTAATGAAGGGTTTGTCCACAGGACAAAAAGAAAATAAAAAGTTGGGCGCAGTGGCTCACACCTGTAATCTAAGCACTCTGTGAGGCCAAGGCTGGAGCATTCCTTGAGCTCAGGAGTTTGAGACCAGTCTGAATAAGAGCATCTGTACTAAAAAATAGAAAATTAGCTGGGAGTCACAGCTGGTGCCTATAGTCTCAGCTACTCAGGAGGCTAGGGCAGGAGGATCACTTGAACCCAGGAGTTTGAGGCTGTGAGCTATGATAATGCCACCATACTCTAGCCTAGGCACCAGAGTAAGACTGTATTAAAAAAACAAACAAAAAACTTTCCCCAGATGTGGTGGGAGGTAGGGACTCATCCTGGCATGTAAAACAACAGTTTTGGCCAGGCACAGTGGCTCACACCTGTAATCCTGGCACTCTGGAAGTCCAAGGCAGGTAGATTGCTTGAGCTCACAGGTTCAAGACCAGCCCGAGCAAGAGAGAGACCTCATCTCTTAAAAACAGCTGGTGGGTGGCACCCATAGCTCAGTGGGTAGGGTGCCGACCACATACACCCAGGCTGGCAGGTTCAAGTCCTCCTGGGCCAGTTAAACAGCAATGACAACTGCCACAAAAAAATAGCCAGGCATTGTGGCAGATGCCTGTAGTCCCAGCTATTTGGAGAGGCTGAGGCAAGAGAATTGCTTAAGCCCAAGAGTTGGAGGTTGCTGTGAACTGTCACGCCATGGCAGTCTACCAAGGGTGACATAGTGAGACTCTGTCTCAAAAAATATATAGAAAATAAAATAAAAATAAAAACATCAGGATGCTGTGGCAGGCACCTGTAGTCCCAGCTATTCAGGAGGCTAAGGCAAGAGAATCGCTTGAACCCAAGAATTTGAGGCTGCTGTGAGCTGGATGTCACTGCACTCTACTGAGGGTGACATAGTGAGACTCTGTCTTAAAAAAAAAATAAATTAAATTAAAAACTCAAACAAGAAGTTTTGTGGAAAGGCAGCACTGCTCTTCAGGGAGCTTCTGCTGCTAAGAGGGCCTGGAATTGTAGCTAATGGGTGAGGAACTGTAGGTCACGGGATATTCTCTCCAGAGTGCCTCCTTTGTACAGCACAATCCACTAAGTACAATTGAAAAATCCCAAAGAAGTAGAAAGTCCAGTCCTTCTCACATGGCTCAAGGAATGTTTAGAAAAGTCATGTGTAGCCAAAAGCAAAATTGCACAACACAAACTGAGCCCATACCAGCTGAGTGATCTGTAGTGTCCGGTAAATCAGGGGAATCTCCCTAAGGACTGATATGAAGGAAGAAGAGACAAGGGCATTCCTTGGTGACGGCCCAAGGAATAAGCAAAGGCATGGGCAGATACAAGATGGCTTGACCCTGAGCGCAGAGAAGGAAGGTTGCTTCAAAGATCAAACTGGGGGCACTGAGGCCCTGTGCCCATAGGAAGCTTTGTTCTCTAGGAGGAACAACATGTTGAAAATACTATTTGGAGGAAACTGTGGGTAGGGCTGACTCAGGGAGGTGCCAAATGCAAGGAGGATAGCAGGGATGATTGAAGTCCCCAGGATGGGAGAAACTCACTGGGATGGACAGTGGCAGTGGGAATGTGTGGTAACCCTACCTGGAAATAAGAAATTATACTTATGTTACTCTGTGCACATATATTACATTTTTACATATAGCATTTTGTCAAGAAACAACAATTATTTATAATTATTTATTGATCATCTATTGTGTGTAACTGCTCAGGTGAGCCTCACAACCATTCTAGAGAAATATGGAGGAAGTAAAGGGCTATCACTTGATGTCATGTGTTCTAAATTTGCTCAGTTAATGTAAGTCCCATGAGAGCCCTGTGAGTTAGGTGTGGCAGGAGTCATTATTCCTGTTTTATGGATGAGAAAAGATAAGGCACTTGCTGACAGTCACTCAGCCAAGGGTGGTCAGCAATCCCTTTGAACTCCTCTCATGGAACGTCAGGCCTGGTTTCCACTTGCATTTCATGTGTACAGTGTTAACTGAGACCCACAGGTTTGGTACACCACCATCTGGCCTAGATCTGCTGCCCACTTGAGCTAAACACTCTAAATTCCTGACACTGATTTATCAAACATTAATAATTCCACTTGTTCAGGTCTCAAGGTCACCATTATTTCTTCATGCTAGGGTTGGATCTCAGGAAAGCAAACAAAATGCTGACAGTTGCTTGGAATCTGAGCGGATAAGGAGGTGCCTGGGAGCTGCCTTCTAGGCTGCATCCACACACTCCTTAGCATCCACGTCCATGGCCCGTCAGCCTATGGTCAGAGTCCAAGCACCAAGTTCTTCCTCTTTTTTCTTCAAATTTTCCCTTTTCTAGGACTATGAGCTAAAATGTTTCTTTCCATTTTTCAAACCCACACAATTATATGGCCAAACAGATTCTTGCTGGTCTCACTCTGGAACATATGAACTTAAGGTGTGTTTTTTCCATCTGGTTAAATCCTGCGATTCCTGCTTTATCTTCTATCTGGCTCACCTTGTTCTAAGAGCACTTTCCATAAATTGCAGAGATGGCCCCAATTAAGTGCAAGGGGTGGGGTGGAGAGAATGCAAAGCCCAATCACAGCTCCACAATTCTCTGTGGGGGCTGATGAGAGACCCTGATCTCAGGAGTTGGAAGGCAACCAAGGTTAGGTGGGAAGTAAACACTGCCTCTTGGCTTCTGGCAAAATTCAGGCACTGTATCTGTACATATCATGTTAATGGCTTGACATGGTTTCCATGTGAGAACAGGACAAGGAGTCAGATTAGGGAGGGAGCTCAGTTGCCTATAGCTCACAGGTATTCCCTAGATCCCACCCCTGGCCACTTGCAATATCTGCCAGGCATCTGGAATGTGGGTAGTAACTTATAATTTTGCACTTCTTGTATACTGGGCCTGATTCATTCTCATTCAACTCAACTCACAGCCCTGGGAGTTAGCTGTAACAACACCTAAGATTCAAAGGCTGTGTGGCTCACCACTGCCCTCCCAGACCCCTGAGAAGTGAGAAGCAGACCTGGCTGCAGAGCACACGTCCCAGGGGAGAGACTGAGTGTGAACTTCTGCTACAGGCATGAAGAAGGGCTGTTTGCTTTCTCATTTTGCTGATTCCTGGAGTGGTGCTGACAGTTTAGATCCCAGGACCTTAGTTAATGTCAAGTGTAACACTTAAGTTCCTGTGGTGGCTGGTCACTTCTTTGCTAGCTATTAGAGGGTCAAGAGGCCAGTGGGGAGTGGTCACCTTGGAGACTCCTTTTGTTTATGTCGGCCCGGTGGCCATGTCCATTGTCTCATTTAAACCCATCCTGCTGCACTTGCTGTCCCCTCTGCATGGGACGCTCTTCCCCAGATGTCACCCGCCTCACCCTCTGGCTTCACCTACCAAGAGAGGTCTTCTCTGAATTCCTTATCTCAAATACCCTCCCCTTCCTTTATCCCTTTTACTCAGCTGTATTTTTCTGGCTGTGCTTATCGCTGTCTGAAGATTTATTATCTCCTTATTTATCATCTGTTTCCCCTAAATGAAGACAGGGGTTTTTTTCTGTTTGGATCACTGCTCTATTCCCAATACTAGAATAAGATGTGGGACACAACTGGTACTCAGTAAGTCCTTTCTTAAGGAAGTAAATCAACTTAAGTAATAAAACAATCCTTAAGGGCGGGGCAAAGTGGCTCACGTCTGTAATCTCAGCCCTCTGGGAGGCTGAGGTGGGTGGACTGCTGAGTTCACCAGTTCCAGTCCAGCCTGAGCAAGAGCGATACCTCTGTCTCTAAAAATAGCTGGGCATTGTGGCATGTGCCTTTAGTACCAGCTACACGGGAGGCTGAGGCAAGAGAAATCACTTGAGCCCAAGAGTTTGAGGTTGCTGTGAGCTACAACACCATGGCACTCTGCCAAAGGCAACAAAGTGAAACTGTCCCCCTGCCCCCAAAAAATCCTTAAAACAAGGTAGGTATCATTAAAATCATTAGCCTTCATACGGAGGTAAAATCCAATGGAAATCAAATAGAGGGGAGCTGGGTGGAGGGGTAGGAGGAATTCACACCTAACAGGTGCAATGCACATATCCTGGATGAGGGACATACTTATAACTTTGACTTAAAAGGTACAAACAGAAATTATGTGATCAAAATGTGTGCACCCTTATGATACGCTGAAATAAAAAAATGAATACATTTTAAAAAATAAAATCATTAGCATCATCAGCATTTCATAAGTCAGGAAGCAAGCTCAGAGAAGCCACGTGCAAGGGCAGGGCCCACAGCGCGACTCCATCGGTCTGCTGGCTTGCCCAGCCCTTTCCCACCCCACCCTCTCTGCCCAGCACTGCACCCTTCTCCTCCCACGGCTCCAGTGCTCCACAGTGCTGCGGTTGGAGGCCGTTAGCTCATTGTAGAAAGGAAAGAAACCCAACAATACCCGGGAGAGCCGTTTATAATCCCTAGGCAGGGCAGGGCAGGGTCGTGTCCTCTGAAGAGCACAACACAGCATTGGTGTCACCAGTTCTTAAAGGGCCTCTCTTCCACTTGCCACCTAGCATCCTGCCACAGTGAAGGCTGTGCCCGGATCACCCTTCAGCCTTTTTTTTTTTTTTTGGCTTTTTTTTGTGTGTATGTGTGAGACAGAGTCTCACTTTGTCACCCTTGGTAGAGTGCCCTGGTGTTGTAGCTCACAGCAACATCTAATTCGTGGGCTCAAAAGATCCTCTTGCCTCAGCTTCCTGAGTAGCTTGGATTATAGGCCCCACCACAACATCTGGCTATTTTTAGAAAAGGGTTTCACTCTTGCTCAGGCTGGTCTCTCCTTCTGAGCTCAGGCAATCCACCCATCTCAGCCTCCCAGAATGCTAGGATTACAGCATAACCTCCTGTTTGGATCACTGCTCTATTCCTCCAGCGCTTTGCAAGGGGCACCTGCTTCTCGCCCTCTAGGCCTTTAACTCGGAGCCCTGGAGCAGGGTCAATCTCTCTTGCTTCTGTAGGCTCAACACAGAGGCACAGGATTCACCTTACCACAGTCCTGCATGCAAAGCAGGCTGCTTCCAATACCATTTTTTAAAGCCTGACAAGTGGGTAGAGACTCACTGCTGGGTTCCTTCACATGTACCTGTCAAAGGGTCTAGGGTTGTGCTAGGCAGAGGCTACACAGAGGGAACAGCAAGGGAGGGGAATGAGAGCAGTACTGGATGTGTGTGTAGGGGGCCCAGAGCTCACTCGCTCAAGCAAGCAATCACAGGGGCCTGGAGTACTTGGGAGATCTGGGCTTATGTTGAACTCCACCTCTTATAACTATGACATTAGGGAAGTTATTTTGTTTGTTAGGTGATGATAATAAAATGACACTTTCTCAGAGTACTTCTTACAGTTAAGAATCAAATCCAGGGGTGGCGCCTGTGGCTCAGTGGGTAAGGCGCCGGCCCCATATACCAGGGGTGGCAGGTTCGAACCCAGCCCCAGCCAGCTAACTGCAACAAAAAATAGCCAGGCATTGTGGGGGGCGCCTCTAGTCCCAACTACTCGGGAGGCTGAGGCAAGAGAATTGTTATGCTCAAGAGTTGGAGGTTGCTATGAGCTGTGACGCCACAGCAACTCTATTGAGGGTGACATAGTGAGACTGTGTCTCAAAACATAAATAAATAAATAAATAAATATAAGAATCAAACCCAATAACAAATAAGTGAAAGCATCTTTGAAACTCTAAAGCATCTATAAACACAAGGTTGTATTATATGCATGTGTTTCATGATTTAAAAAGGAATAATGAGGTCAGGCTTGGTGGCTCATGCCTGTAATCCTAGCACTCTGAAAGGCTGAGGTGGGTGGATTTTCTTTGCTCAGGAATTAGACACCAGCCTGAGCAAGAGTGAGACCCCATCTCTACTAAAAAAAGAAAAAATAGCCCAGGTTGTGGCGGGCATCTGTAGTCCCAGTTACCCTGGAGGCTGAGGCAAGAGGATCACTTGAGCCCAAGAGTTTGAGGTTGCTGTGAGCTGTTATGCCATGGCACTCTACCCAGGGCAACAAAGTGAGACTCTGTCCCCCCCCCCAAAAAAAGAATAATGACATATTATAGAAAATGTAACAAATAGAATCAATATATAAAAAGTATAAGGAAGATAATAAAAATCTGCAATTATACTATTCATAATCGCTGCTATGATTTTGTATAACCCCCTCCATTTTTTATCCTAAGCACATGTATGCAAATTGCATGTGCCCACCTGCCATGAAACTGAAGTACATAGACTTTACCCCCAGGGCTTCTTAGACTATTTTATCATTAATTTCATTAGAGTAGTAACAATCTACACTGCAACTTTATCATTGTTCTGGATAAGTAAGTTGTAGAAACCTACTGTTAGTAAGTCCTCAGAACTTTTGTTTAATAAATATATAGTTATCTGTGACTGGGTATGGTGGTTCATGCCTATACTCCTAGCACTCTGGGAGGCCCAGGAGGGTAGATCACCTGAACTCACAGGTTTGAGACCAGTCTAAGCCAGAGCAAGAACTTGTCTCTAAAAATAGCTGGGGGTGGCGCCTGTGGCTCAGTGGATAGGATGCTGGCCCCATATGTTGAGGGTGTCGGGTTTGGACCCGGCCCCAGCCAAACTGCAACAACAACAACCACATCAACAACAACAAAATAGCTGGGCATTGTGGCAGGTGCCTCTAGTCCCAGCTACTCGGGAGGCTGAGGCAAGAAAATTGCCTAAGCCCAGGAGTTGGAGGTTGCTGTGAGCTGTGTGATGCCATGGCACTCTACTGAGGGTGATAAAGTGAGACTGTCTCTACAAAAAATAAAAAATAAATAAATAATAAACAATAAAGATAGCTGGGCATTGTGGTGGGCACCTATAGTCCTAGCTACTCAGGAGGCTGAGGCAAGAGAATCACTTGAGCTCAAGAGTTTGAAGTTGCTGTGAGCTGTGATGCCAGTGCACTCTACCAAGGGGAACAAAGTAAAACTCTGTCTCCAAAAATAAAAATAAACGAATAAATAGTTATCTGCAACATGGTTCACTGAGAAAACATAGATCTAAGTTCTTTTCCTGTGTTTGCCAATGAAGGGCAGTATATGCTCTGACAAGACTTAGAAGCAGTACCAGCATCCAAAGATGGGGGGTACTGTTTGTATCGTCTCTATACACATTAAGTATAGCCAGGGACACATAAATTGGGCATTAATCCTGATCCCATTTACCAAGTTCTAATAGCTTAAGGCAAAGGCTACATTGAGCTAGTTTGCTAGTTCCAACCACTTACTAATAAGTCATTCTCATCTAAACCAGAGCTAAAGAGGCCCTCAAACTGATTTACTGTTACCCCAAGAAGTGAGGAAAGCTGATACAAATCCCAGTTTGAGAGTCTCATCCCTGAGAGTCAGACTCACCTCCTCTCTGAGGCCATCGGTATCTCAAAGTGAACTTTTATATCTTCTGCAGCTGGATCATGAAAAAGCTTAAAAACTCCAACCGGAGTTAAAGTCCCAAAAGGTCAGGTCTCAGGAATCTGCATGTTTAACAGCCCTCTGCCCACGTGGTTCAAAAGCTCTCATAAAGTCTGAGAACTTTGGACCCATTCCAATCTTTTGTTTTACAGATGGGGAAACTGAGGCTCAAGGTTAGTTACAAAGCTATGACTCAGAGTAACAGGACCAGAACTCCAATTTCTTTCTCTTTCTCGCCATCTTTCTTTGTCCATCTTCCTTTCTCCTTTTGCTCCTTCTGTCCTTCCCTCTGTCTTCCGTTCTTCCTTTCTTTATTCCAAGAACATAGATAGACTTTTTTGTCCTACCATTCACAGTTCAACATAAGGGGTTTCAGTTCGTTGGGCAGTTCTGCTCCAACATGGTTATAATTCACATTTCTTCTTTGTATTTATTTA
>NW_003852416.1:21037428-21056921 GCF_000181295.1 Otolemur garnettii
CACAGCAACCTCCAACTCCTGGGCTTAGGCAATTCTCTTGCCTCAGCCTCCCAAGTAGCTGGGACCACAGGCGCCCACCACAACGCCCAGCTACTTTTTGTTGCAGTTTGGCTGGGGCCGAGTTTGAACCTGTCACCCTCGGTATACGGGGTCAGCACCCTACCCACTGAGCCACAGGCACTGCCCCTTCTTTGCATTTAATATTTCAATATGTTCTAGGTTTTTTTGTTTTAAAGTCATAACTTTTTAAAAAATCAGTAACAAGGAAGTATGGTTTGAAACATGGTAGTGAATAGCCATAATTTTTTATCTACTAGCTGAAGCAAAGACATATGAAGAAGGCAGCAGGTCAGAGTGGGGGAAAATTGAAAGTAGCTTTATCCATTCATTCATGCATTCAGACATTCAATTATTCATGACACTGTGACTGGTGCTGGGTGTACAACAGCATCTAAGACACCCTGCCTTTGGAGGAAGTCAGCTCTTATCACAGCATTACTCTGACTAAAAAAAAAATGAAACTGAGTAGTTAGTGAGCAAGAGCTGGGGCCACAGGAGCCACCAGCCCCAAGGGAAACTGAACACAGTCTGTTTTCTCCTATTTGACTATCCATCACCCTTGGCCTCCCTCTTCCTTGGGGGCAGGATCTGTGGTCCAAATGACGCAAAGTGTTTCTGTTTGCAGACTGGCCAGATCCTTGCTTCAAGAACAGAATCTGGAGTAAGGAAGGAAGAAGACCCCCCCACCCCCCCACCCCCCCCACCAGAGCATCATTGCCCAACATGCTGGGAATATCAGGAAGTCAACTCAAGGCATCCCTTGGCAGACTGGCAGGCTTAGTAGATCATGCAGAGCCAATAAATGTCATCTCCCTGCTCTTTAATAAGGTTTTGGATGGGTTCCTACTTAAGTAGTCCTTGAGAAACTTGGAAAATCTGGCTGAGTGTGAAAGTTTTATTAAGCAGGATGTTGGGGAAATTGGTGGTGCTGTGTAGCACCCCCTCAACATCATTCTTGTCATTAATGTGCCTTGCCCTAGGTGGTCTCCTAGCCTTCCTTGTCTTACTCCCCTTTGCCTCTTTTCTCAGCTCAATGAGACTATAAAATCATATCCTTCAAAGAAACCTGAGCAGCTTTGAGCAGGGCTGTAAGCTGGGACTTGTGTAAAAACTGGGGTCCAGGGAGGTATAACAGAATGAATTAAGAAAACAAAGGCCACTTTATGTTCCAGTGTAGATGCCTAAAACATAAAAGAGCATTCCTAAATACATGCCAGCTGAGTAAATGGAGAATAAAACTTCCTCTTGAAAATAAACTTTGTCTTCTACGATCAGTTCATTTGTATACCACAGCAAAAGCATGGTCTGGGCAGAGGGAACTGCACTGCTAAGGCAGGTCAGGGAGCAGGAATTGCCTGGTGGGTTCAGAGTGGGGGAAAGTCGGTGTGGCTGCAGCACACAGGCGTGAGGGTGTGAGGAGCTGAGGCTGAGGAAACTGCTCAGCATCTGTCTCTCCTCAGTCAGCCCTGTAAACTCCCAGCTACTCCACCTGCAAGAGGCAGAAAATAATAGCTATGGATATTTACAGCCACTGTTTACTGTGTGTCTCCTGTGCTAAGAGATTTCCACCATTCTCTCACTTTATTGCCCTAAAAATTATGGAAGGGAGGCATTATCATTCCCTCCTTCACAGATCATCTCGCCCCGGCCATGCAGCTAAGACGGGACTGAACTCAGACTCACCCCCAACACACACTCCAAAGCCTATCTTCTTTTTATAATCACATCATAGAAAAGATGATGCTGGTGATAACAAGCATTTGTCACAATTTCCCACACTTACTAGTTTATTTTGTCATTGAAAAAATTATTTGCTTTAAGAAATATATACAAGTAATGCATATTTAATGCATTAATAAAAGCCAAACAATTCATAATGAATAGAATGAAAAGTAATATTTTTCCTTGACAGTCCCTATAATTAAAAGCATTTATGTAATAAAAGTATATTGGGGCTGAGCTCAGTGGCTCAGGCCTGTAATCCCAGCACTTTGGAAGGCTGAGGTGGGAGGATCGCTTGAGGTCAGGAGTTGGAGACCCCAGCCTGGGCAACATAGAAATATCATCTTTACAAAAAAAAAAAAACAACAAAAAAACTTAGGGTCCTGCACTACAGCCTGGGCTACAAAGCAAGACCCTCTCTCTTAAAATAAATAAATAAATAAAAATTAAAGAAGAAGCATGTTGGAGAAAAATGTTTAAAATGAAACACAATCTATAGTCTCTCCAGTCTAATGAACAATAGGAAGTGATTGAGAGTATTACTTTTCTGTCTTGTTTCTGCACCCAGGTGTTTGTTGTGTGTAATATACCAGATGCATTTGCATCCTGCTTTCTTCCAATTAAGCAATTATGTCGTGAACATTTTCCACATCACCTACCTGATTTTACCCTGCATAGAGTTAATGGCTGGCTAATATTCAATGGAGAGCCAGAGTTTACTTAACCATCCCCCTATTGCTGACATTTAGATCATTTCTATAATAATTATATGCTATTATAAAGTGTGTTGTGATTAAGTTCTCCATGCATTTTTTTTTCTTTCCCTAGCATTCCCAGAAATGGAATTACTGGGTCAAAGGATATGAACATGCTTAAGGCTCTTGATCCATAGTGCCAGACTGTTTTCCAAAAAGACCGAACCAGTTTTCACTATTTGGAAGGCTGCTACTTTCTCCATGTGGAAACTTCTGGGGAAAAGACTTTGTTTAAGGCTTCTGCTGTCGCTGTTTAGCTGAAATAGTTACACTTCAATTTTGCTGTTTCATACGGTCTCTTTCAAAGTCTGTTGACAATGTTTGACCAACTGATTACTGGGTGGAAGATTTATATTAGTCTCCCTGTCTCCAGGCTCTTCCTGCCTTCAATCTGTTTTGCATGCTGCAGCCAGATTAATTCTTTTGGAAATATTATTTGCCTAATGTCATTGCCCTGCTCTGAAACTTGCAGCAGTTCTCTGTTTCCTCCTTTGTCAAGTTCAAACTCCTCTAGTAGGCCTTGAAGACCCTCCAAAATAGGCTCCCACCCTTTCCCAATTCAATCTGATCTCCCGCCTCAACAGAAACCTCCAGCCACTTCCCTCCTAGTGCCTACATTATGCTCTGTCTGAATTCACTTTTGCTTATGTTTTCACCCACTTAGGATGCTTCCCTTCCTTCCTGCCTAGTCCAAATTCTCTGTTTTCAGTGTGGTTCAGTCTCTTCCAGTCAGTGTGAGAATTCTGCAAACAGGAGCCAGGAATGCAGAGGAGAAAACAAAGGATGAGACGTAGAGGGGAGTGACATGGATGTCACTGGGGCTGGGACGACATAGGCACTCCCACTTTAAGGACATGGATGGATTGCCAATAGAGATCAGAAGCAAAGCAAGGCTCTTCAGATTATTAACGAGGGACATTTAAGCTGTTTCTAACGGCCAAAGGAGGGGATCTGTGAGAAAGTAGGATTGTGGGCTAAGGCTAATAAAATCATGATGGCAGTAATATAGTATATCAATTATGATTAGCTTCACTTTAACAAACTAAGAAAAATAATGACTTACATATATGAAAAATTGTATTTAAGAAAAGAATTCTTCAGGAAGTTTGGAGCTGAAATGACACTTCCCTGCTCACCAAGGAACAGGCTCTTTAGCTTTCTACAATGCTATCCCCAGGTTGTGACCTTTCTCTTCATGCTCCAAAAGAGAAGTTGGGGTGCTAGCCATCACATCTAGAGCCCAGATCAATAATACACAGAAGGATGATGAAGAGCATTCCCTGCATTCCCTGCACCATTCCCAGGGAGACTTCCTGGCAGTCCCATGTAATTCCTCCACTCAAAACTCAATGGCCTTGTCACATGGATGCACCTAATTGCAAGGAAATTTCTATGTCCAAATAAAAATCAGTGTTTTGTTACTAAAAGAAAGAAAAGAAGGATAGATTTTGGAGTATGTAGCTAGCAATCTCTGCTATCATTTATTGAGATTCTATGGTAATTGATTTGTTTCTATTATCTTTTAATATTTTTTACCAATTCTATGAGCTGATATAGCTCCTTTCTATGAGGAAAGGCGGGGAAGACCTGGACTCTGAGTCCACAGACTGGATTCTTTTTTCTTTTTTCTTTTTAGGCTTCATGGAAAATTATTTGTCATATAAAAACACGAAATAATTACTAAACATCGTTTTCCCCCCTTGGCCGCACACACACACACACAAGTTCACCTTTCAGAGACTGAGTCTTACATTTGGATATCTCATCATGCAGAACTCACTGGGTTCCTTCCTTTAGTATATTTATAATTTTATATTTCTTGATATATTGTAGGTCTTACCTGTGAGGAATATATTAGACTTTCTCTATAGGTTATAAACACAAGCAGTCCTTAATAAATAATAGTGAAATGATGTCCTAACGGTAAAAATATAGTCATCTATTTTTATTGAGAACAGCCTAGGTATAGTTTTCACAGTGAGAAGTTTACTAAAATAGCTGTCAACACAAAATAGGGTAAGAAAGATGAAATTCTTCAGCCCTCACATTGTGCTGTGTTTCGGATTGCTACTCCAGTTTTCCTGTATAACAAATGAACAAAAAATTCCCAGGTAGGGAGGTTGGGCCTGTTTGGTGATGCTCATTATGTGATTAGTTAGTATCTAAGCTCAGAAGCATGAACTCTTGGTGGCACTGGACAAGTATCACAGCTCCAGTTGGAGAGGGAGGGTGAGGGTTAGGGTGCGAGAGGGTGGTGGTGGGTGGAGGGCATATCTTAATAGAAAAGGAAAGTTTTGGCTCTGCGCCTGTAGCACAGTAGTTACAACACCAGCCACATACACTGAGGGTGGTGAGTTTGAACCTGGCCTGGGCCAGCTAAACAACAATGACAACTGCAGCAAGAAAATAGCCAGGCGTTGTGGCAGGTGCCTGTAGTCCCAGCTACTTGGGAGGCTGAGGCAAGAGAATCGCTTAAGCCCCAAAGCATGAGGTTGCTGTGAACCATGGCACTCTATTGAGAGTGGCACAGTAGGACTCTAACTCAAAAAAAAAAAAAAAAAAGGAAAGGAAAGCTATTTAGAAAAGAGGCTACAGACTAATAGGGACAGTAGATGCCAAAGAAAGACAGTCTAGGGCAGGTACTAGTTTAGAAAAATACAGTGGGCTTGGAACTAGGAGATGGGCGCTCAGTTGGAGTTGAAGTGTTTGCAGATAAGGCAGTTTCAGCTTTGTACCTCTAGGTACCCTTAGTATCTTCCAAGGCCAAATTTTACCCATGGACTGCAGCTAAAGAACGATGAGACAGAGTAACAGCCAACATCTTGCCATGTGTCCTGCCTGAGTCATCAGTATGCTGCGGGGAAGGGGTTTTTGCCCCTAGAGGAGAGACCAAGGCTGGATGTTGTGCAGGGAGGGAAAGCAGAGAAAACCACTGGGAAAGGCTAATTCCTAGAATGTAAGAGAATGTAAGCACCCAGAGGGCAGGCCAGGTTGGTTTTGTTCCATGATCTTTCCCTATGCTAAGTACAATGCCTGGTCCATGGTTCCCTTCACCCATGCCCATTGAAGGTGTGTTGAAGACTAAGGCCTCAAGGTCACAAGCTAAGAGGAATCCATAAGGACTTTCCTGCTGGCCCTTTAAGGTAACCAGTTGGGAATGTCAGGAAACTTTCTAGGGGCAGCATTCCCAGCCTATTTCATCATAAGAGCAGATGGTCAGAGCCAGCAGCTGGTTATACCAATGTGGTAAGTCTCTGGGGAGGGGAGGAGGGTGTGTGTGTGTGTGTGTATGTGTGTGTGTGTGTGTGTGCATGTGTATGTGTGTGTGTGTGTGTGTGTGTGTATGTGTGTGTGTGTCTGGAGTCTTAAATGGCAAAGACAGAGAAGCTACAGGGATTGGATAAGGGAAGGACTTGTCCTTCTGTGTCTCTCTTTGCTCTCTCCCTGCCATTTGTTGAGTCCTTCCTATATACCAGACTCTGTCCTAACATACTGCCTGTGCATTATCTCATTTAATCTCCTGCTAGTCCATTACCATCCCCATTTGCCAGATGAAGAAACTGGGACTGAGAAAGGTTAAATAACCTGTCCAATATATAGCAACTCTTAAGTGGGAACACAAGATGTCAGCCCAGCTCCCCCTAACCATAAGGCCCTCTTCTTAATGACTCCACTACCTGCCCTCTCTGCTTCAGGCTATTCCTCACATTTTTATCATACTCACTCAATCACTTGGTTGTAATATATATTTTGTTTTTCTGTCTACTTAACATTTAATTTTGACATATTTTCAGACAGACATGTTATAAAAATAGAACCAAGAGGGGCCAGGTGTGGTGGCTTACACCTGTCTGTAATCCTAGCACTCTGGGAGGCCAAGATGGTGAATCACCTGAGCTCAGGAGTTCAAGACAAGTCTGAGCAAGAGTGAGACTCAGTCTCTAAAAAACAAAAATAGACGGGCATTGTGGTGGGCACCTGTAATTCCAGCTACTTGGGATCTGGGGCAAGAAGGATCACTGTGCCCAAGAGTTTCAGGTTACTGTGAGTTATGATGCCATAGCACTCTACCCAGAGCTACAAAGTGAGACTCTGTCTCAAAACAAAAAAAAAAAAAAAAAAAAAAAAGAAAGAAAGAAAAGAAAAGAAAAGAAAACAAAAGTCTTCCAAATCTCCATATTCATTCCCTTCATTCATTATTACTCCATATTCTCCCTTCATTCATTATTATCCAAATAATATGTTGGCATTTTACTGCTGGGAGTAAATATCGATTACATTTCCTGACTACATTTTTATGTTCCCTTGGACTGTTACTTGTTTCCCAGTGGTCACAGACCCTTTTTGAAGGCAAGGAGAAGTGATGTGGCAGCTGGCTGGCGGGAGCAGGCTGCACTTCCCACGCAGGGACCCTGAGCGACTGAAACAGATGTGCTGACTCCAGCATTCTCCCAGAGGACAAGAGGGTCATCCAGTGACTTGCCTAATGGGGAGGCTTCTGAGGAATGTCCCAGATACCAGGCCTTGCAAGATTCTTTAGCTGCAAAAGATGTCTAAACAAGGGAAATGTTAGCTAGACAGCTCCTCAGAATAATCCCACTTTTTCCTCCCTTATGCTATCATTTCAGGGCAGAAAGTCTTACCGAGAACCTACTACATGTTGGGTGCTGAGTAAGTGCTGGGGGGAAATGATAATTCTATTAAGAATGCTGCCTCTGTCAGAAAACTGAGATGGTTGACAAGAAAAGATAAGGGAGTGTTGGTAGGAATTTCCCCACTAATAGACAATCAGGGACCCTCATTAGGGGAGAACATCTCACAAGTATTTTGGAAACAAAAATTACTGGGCAGAGCGAGCAGGAGGGAGGCAGGAGAAGATGGGACAAGTTCTCACATGAAAACAAGGCAATCCTGCCCTGTTTCCTGCTTAGTGATGGTGGTCTTTGGAAGGGGCGGGAGAAGAGCTCAGGAAGAAGGAGGCCTTGTTAGGTGTGGCTAGAAAACCAAAGGGGCAGAACATTACGGTTCTAATGGCAGAACCAAGCCTGCAACACAGGTAGGGCCCCATTGCAGTCAAACCAAGCAAATCTGCAGACTGTGCAGAAGGGAAAGAGGGTTTGGCTAATGCTTTGGGGACAGTGTTTGCATGCACAGCAGAGGAAGGGGCTGATGGAGAGTGAGGAAGACGCTCTGATCTCCCAGGATCATTCATGGCACCTCTAAGCTTTCCAGGTCCTTCTTCCTGGCAATGTTCTCCATGCCTCCCTCATGTCCAGTTCATCCTATAGACTTACACTGACCTGAAAAATACCAGTGAGACCCACTGAGGCTCTTAAGTCAGATCTGGATTCAGGTCCCAATTCTGCTACTAACCAGTTGGGTGACCACTTAATCTCTCCTAGTGTCAGTTTCTCATTTTTCATGAGTTTGACATGATGATTAAAGTAAGTTGGGCTGGGCTTGGTGGCTCACATCTGTAATCCCAGCACTCTTGGGAGGCAAAGGAGGGAGGATCCCTTGAGCTCAGGAATTTAAGACTAGCTTGAGCAAGAGTGAGACCTGTCTCTACTAAAAATAGAAAAGCTAGCCCAGCACTGTGGCAGGTGCCTATAGTCCCAGCTACCCGGAAGGCTGAGGCAGGATTGTTTGCTGCCAGGAATTTGAGGTTGCTATGAGCTAGGCTGATGCCACAGCACATGAGCCTGCAGCAACAGAGTGAGACTCTGCCTGCCTGGCAGGTGCTCACCAGGGCCCCAGGCAGGTGGTCTTCTCCCTGACTTCTCAGGCAGGTTTCCTCTCACACTTGCCTGCCCTGAGTCTCTGATATGCCAGTAGCCAGCATGCCATTCTCTCCCTGTCCATCTTTTCCAAGTTATATATTGGAACACAAATAACTGAGGAACCCAAAGATCTGGGTTTGACTCCTCATTCCACCACTTAACAATACTGTGTCCTTGGACAGGTCACTTAACCTCTCTGAGCTCCAGATTCCCTACTTGCAAAAGGGAACTTATACCCACCTTAAGTGAGATAAAGTAGGGAGTGCTTTGTGTTCAAGCACTTTTTTTTTTGAGACAGCTCACAGCAACCTCAGACTCTTAGGCACAAGTGATTCTCTTATTTCAGTCTCCCAAGTAGCTAGGACTATAGGTGCCTGCCACAATGCCCGGCTATTTTTAGAGATGAGGCCTTGCTCTGGCTCAGGCTGGTCTCAAATCTGTGAGCTCAGGCAATCCATGGCCTCCACCTCCCAAGTGCTGGGACTATAGGCTGAGCCACTGCGCCTGCCCTATGTTCAAGCACTTTATGAGAGCCAGCTAGTGCTGTGCAACCCTTTCTACCCTTTCTGCCCCTTCCTCCCCGCTCCCCTACCCAAGCTTGGATGGAAAGAGCCCTGGATTTGGGGTTAGGAGCTCTGAGCACGGATACCAACCCCATAATCAATTCTGGGTCCTCCCAGGGCCTCAGTTTCCTCACATAGAAACTAAAGTATTTGGACAGGACATCTTCCATGGCCTTCCACTGTGAGGTCCCACACAGTCCTTGCCAAAGGGGTCAGGAGTTTATTTTCCGACAGGAATACAGTCATCGTGGAAGACGTCACTGTTTAGTGATCAGACATGCTCTCGCAGCATTCTATTATTGTGGCTGGGACCATGTACTTCCCAGTCGTGTGTGAGCCCAAGGGTGTCTCCAATACTCAGTTTAGGGTAATTAGTCTTCCTGACCCTTAGCAAGGGAAATGTCTCCAGTTAGGGGGAAATGAAGTTGTCAAACATAGTCCTTAAGGAGAGGGAGATTTATAGGGGATAACATACAAAAGTACAGGAATTAAACAAACAAACAGGGAAAGAGCACTTAAAAGCTCAGACCAAACAATATATACGCACGCTATGTTTGGGCAGGTCAGCCAGTGGTCTGTGGTCTCCCCAAGCACCACCCAGGCATAACAGCCTGGACAATTGTTCATCTTCCAAGAAGCCCTTCCCAGGAACCATAGGGTTACAGGAAGGTAAAGCCAGCGACTTCATCCAAGGGAAGAAACAGAGGCAATCAGGCTAGTCCTTTGGTGCCCATCTTGTTTTTTAAAAACTTTTCCAAGGTTTTGTCCTGTCTTTCTCTCCTATACTTCCTTATGGCACCCCTACTCCCTGACTGCCCCAGTGACATGGCTCTTCTTATGCCCCTCCAGTGCCACTCTTCCACTTGGTCCTTTTTAAGGTAGTGCTCCAATAAAATAAAGGACAACCAGTTAAATTTGAATGCCAACTAAACCACAATTTTTTTTTAGTATAAGTATATTCTATATAATGTTCAGATATATTTATATTTAATAATTCATGGTTTATGGGGTGGCACCTTTGGCTCAGTGAGTAGGGCACCAGCCCCATATACTGAGGGTGGCAGGTTTGAATCTGGTCCTGGCCAAACTGCAACAACAACAATAAAATACTTATTTTTTTTTTTTTAGATTTTTTAAATTAAATCATAGCTGTGTATATTAATGCAATCACAGGGTACAGTGTTGTGTTTTCATACACATTTTGAAATACTCTCATCAAACTGGTCAACGTAGCCTTCATGTCTGTCATTTTCTCAATTATTGAGTTAAGACATTCATACTCTGCTTTTAGAAAGATTCACTTGTAACAATAAAATACTTCTTAAAAAATTCATGGTTTAGCTGAAGTTTAAATGTAAGTGGACATTTTGCATTTTTATTTGCTACCCCCTTTCTGGGCATGTTCATTTACTGCTATCTCTGCCCAGAACACACACCCCAGTGTTTTCCCCAGAAGAAACCTCAGGCTCACACATGACTGGGAAGTGCATGATGCTTGTCATTCAGGCTCCACTTAGATGTCTCCTCTGTAGAGAGGAGCGCACTGACCTTCCCTTCCCAACTTAAAGTAGCGTCCTGCTCCATAGCGCCTCTCCAGCACATGCCCATGCTCTACTTTCTCACTCTAAAATGAGTTTGCTTTCTTGATTACTGTTTCTTCCAGTCAGAATGACAGACCTTGCTGTGTATTTCCCTGATCACTCTCCATCACCTGCATATATCTGGCACAAACCAAACATTAAACAAATACTGGCTGGATAAATGAATGGAATGTATGCTTTAATGAAAACCTTAGAGCTTTTGTTCAATGGTGCTAAAATTCAGGCTCAGATTCTATAGGTTGGATGTGGGTCTGAGATTCTGCTTTTTTTTTTTTTTTTTTTTTTTTTGAAACAGCCTCAAGCTGTCACCCTGGGTAGAGTGCTGTTGCATCACAGATCACAGCAACCTCCAACTCCTGGGCTCAAGTGATTCTCTGTCTCTACCTCCCAAGTAGCTGGGATTATAGGCGCTGCCACAATATCTGGCTATTTTTTGGTTGCAGCCATCATTGTTGTTTGGCGGGCTCGGGCTGGATTTGAACCCGCTGGCTCAGGTGTATGTGGCCAGTGTTTTAGCTGCTTGAGCCATAGGTACCGAGCCTGAGATTTTGTATTTTTAATAAGATCCTCGTGATGCTGCCTTTAAGGGGCAACAGAATTTTCTACAATGATGGAAATGTTCCATACCTGCACTGGCACAGCAGGGATGAGTCATATGTGCCCACTGAGCTCCTGAAATGTGGCTAGAGTGACTGAGGAACTGAATTTTAAATTATGTTTAATTTTAACTAATTTAAGTTGAAGTGGCCACATGTGACTAATGGTTGTCATAGTAGACAGTTCTAGAGCAGTGGTTCTCAACCTTGAATGTGCATTAGAATCACTAGACACACATTTAAAAATACAGATGCCCAGGATTCACAATAGACCAATTAAGTAAAAAATCTCTGGATTTAGGTCTTAGAGTATTGGTTGTTTTTGTTGTTATTGTTTTAGGGTCTCTCAAGTTACCCCAAAGTACATCCAAAGTTGAGGACCCTGCCTCACAGTTTCCCAAGCAGCAATATTTTCTTTTGCTCATTTGATCCTTACCACAGCTTGGGCAGCAGATGAGACAGGTGTGATGTCATTGATGCCATTTTTCTGGGAGTAAGTGAGATTCCAGAAAATGCAAACATTTTCTCACTTACATAGATAGTACTTGATGAGAGTTAGGTGCCATACAGCCTTATGTTTCCCCAACCATCTTCTGACTCAAATCCTTTGTGAAAAGAGGCAAATGTCTGCCCTTCACACACTCAGGCAAGCCCATCCTCTCTCGTAGCTATCCAGCTTTCATTTGCATTTGATGCCCCCTTTCCCAGGCTCTTGCCTATTCAAATCATTCCCCAGGGAAGAGGGCTGATTAGATTTCTGTTTTCACTGTTGATCAATAAAAGGACAGGTCTCTCTCTAGCAGGCAGGAAGGAAATCCAAGTTTGAGTCGAGAGGGTAGCTCGACATGAATGCGCCACTCCCAGGGTGGGGTGGAACTCCCATGGAACAGGCCTGCTCTTTCTGGCCACACTTGCCCAGAAGGTGCAGATGGAGGGGTATGAGAGAAGTTAACAGTAACAGATGGTGACAGGAGTCTCCACAGGAGTTAATAGGCCCCGTCAAGGGGCTTCCCGTAGTGTAGACAACAGTGGGTACCACTGGTAGGGCCCACACAGGTAATTTTATGTGGTCCAAGGGGAAAATGTTAAAGGTTTAATACTTATGTATTTAATATGTATTAAGAGAATTATAGTTCATTAAATCTGTAGTTTTGCAGATATTACTGATATAAAGTTCCCATGAAAATTAATTGATTAAGAAAAGGAAAATGGAAGCCTGGGTGGCACCTGTGGCTCAGTGGGTAGGGCACTGGCCCCATATACCAGGGGTGGCAGGTTCAAACCTGGTCCCTGCCAAACTGCAACAAAAAATAGCTGGGCATTGTGGTGGGTACCTGTAATCCCAGCTATTCAGGAGGCTGAGGCAAGAGAATTGCCTGAGCCCAGGAGTTGGAGGTTGCTGGGAGCTGTGTGATGCCACAGCACTCTACCGAGGGTGATAAAGTGAAACTCTGTCTCTACAAAAAAAAAAAGGAAGCCTATTTACAGCAAATACTGTGAAAAATAATAGTATAAGTGGAACTTGAACATGGTGAACATGTTGACAATGGCCTTGGTATACCCCCAAGGATATGAAGATACAAAGATTTGAGGAATGCTGGGATGAAAGGGAAGGCTTAGATGAGAACATTCATTCTTATCCATAAGACCTCTTTAATTAAGAATGAATTGGCCGGATGTGGTGGCTCATGCCTGCAATCTTAGCACTTTGTGAGGCCAAAACAGGAGGATCACTTGAGCTTAGGAGTTTGAGACCAGACTAAGCAAGAGCAAGACCCCTGTCTCTACTAACAAGGGAAAAAATTAGCTGGGCATGGTGTCGTGCACCTGTAGTGTTCCATGTGCTGTGTCTTCAGTATGATGTAGGGGCAAAGGGCCCAGACCCACAACTTGGAGATGAGCTTGGGAGACAGGTGACAACCACCATCTCAGCCACAACATCAACAACTAACATGCACTGAGACTGAGTACTTACTAAGTGCCAGGCATCATTTTATTTTTTTGAAAGAGAGTCTCACTTTGTCACCCTTGGTAGAGTGCTGTAGCGTCATAGCTCACAGCAACCTCAAACTCTTGGGTTTAAGCAATCCTCCTGCCTCAGCCTCTTAAGTAGCTGGGACTAAAGGTGCCTGTCATAACACCTGGCTATTTTCTTTTTGGTGTTGTTGTTTTTGTAGCTGTCATTGTTGTTTAGCTGGCCCAGGCTAGGTTCGAACACTCCAGCCTCAGTGTATGTGGCTGGCACTCTACCCATTGAGCTATATGGATGCTGCCACCAGGCATCATTTTAAAAGCATTTAATCCTCACAACATCGCTAGGAGGTAGGCACTAATATTATCCTCATTCTACAGATGAGGAAATTGAGGCATGGAGAGGTTACCTGACCTACCGACAGGCTCTTCTGGACCCTGGACATGGAGATCTTTGGGGTTCACAGCTGCATGATACTGCCATTAAGACCATCCAAATGCGGCTCGGCGCCTATAGCTCAACCGGCTAAGGCGCCAGCCACGTACACCTAAGGTGGCGGGTTCGAATCCCCAGCCTGGACCCGCCAAACAACAATGACGGCTGCAACCAAAAAATAGCCGGGCGTTGTGGCGGGCGCCTGTGGTCCCAGCTACTTGGGAGGCGGAGGCAGGAGACTCGCTTGAGCCCAGGAGTTGGAGGTTGCTGTGAGCTGTAATGCCACAGCACTCTACCCAGGGGGACAGCTTGAGGCTCTGTCAAAAAAAAAAAAAAAAGACCATCCAAATGACCCCTGTACTTAAGCTCATGTTCACTAAGCTGTCCCAAAGGCGATGCTGGTTAAGAGTCAGCTAAGTGAGGTTCAAATCTTGGCTGTCCTAGTGAAGTTTCTTAACTGCTTTATGTCTAGTTCCTCATTTATAAACAGGGATAATAACTCCTACCTTGCCTGGCATATGAAATGGAATGAGGGTATATACTCAGAACACGTAGCAGAGTGCATGGCATATGGGACGTGGTCACTCATGGTTACTGGTCAGTTCTGTCTCCCCTCCAGATAAGTCTTGGAAAGCTTCATAATGACAACGTTTCTGATTTCCTGAGGGCTTCCCCAGGGCCATATATTCTGCTAAGAACTTTGAGTACATTATCTCATTTGCAAGGCAGGCAGGTGTTACCTGCCGAATTCAAAACATTTGGATTACATCTTCAGGGTGTAAAAACCAAATAGCACCTCCAAACCTGCAAAGCTAAGGCCCAGCTCCCTGCGGGCTCTGGGAAGTAACCAGCTAGACCTCCAGACACCAGCCATCTGACACATGAAGCCACCTCTACAGCCCGCCACAGGATATATCTGGGACACCCTGAAGCTGCTAATCCCAACATCAACGCTGTGCTTTTCCTTGAAGGATTTCCTTTCCTTTAACAAAATTAGTATTGAATAATAGTAACATGTAGTCGCAAACTGTAAACATCAATGCCTGTTTGATGTGTGACCTTATAGGCATTTTCATTTGTATAGGTACATTCTTTTTTTAAAAGCAAAAACGGGATTCTATTTTATGTACTGTTCGTTCTTGCTTTGTTACTTAACAAATGATATAACTCTTTCCATGTCAGAATACATGGCTCTCTAGATCATTTTTTAAAAGGCTGCATAGGCCTCTTCTCCTCCCAGGGCCACAGAGCCGGAGCTTGAGCTGCTGCTGCAGCTGTGGGTACTATGGCTTTTGGAGTTATAGAGACTGATGACGTCATGAAAGTTTTTAATGATATGAAAGTAAGGAAATCTTCTACACAAGAGGAGATCAAAAAAAGAAAGAAAGCAGTTGTTTTCAGTCTAAGTGATGACAAAAGGCAAATAATTGTAGAGAAAGCAAAGCAGATATTGGTGGGTGACATTGGTGATGCCATAGAGACTCATACACATCTTTTGTGAAGTTGCTACCTCTGAATGATTGCCAATACACTTTGTACAGTGCCACATACTAAACAGAAGAGTCTAAGAAAGACTTATTTTCTGGGCTCGTGAAAGGACACTTTTTTTTTGAGACAGAGCCTCAAGCTGTCACCCTGAGTAGAGCGCTATGGCATCACAGCTCACAGCAACCTCCAACTCCTGGGCTCAAGCAAGTCTCCTGCCTCAGCCTCCCAAGTAGCTGGGACCACAGGCGCCTGCCACAGCGCCCAGCTATTTTTTGGTTGCAGCCATCATTGTTGTTTTGGTGGGCCTGGGCTGGATTCAAACCCGCCACCTTAGGTGTATGTGGCTGGCACCTTAGCCCCCTGAGCCACAGGCGCCAAGCTGAAAGGGCACTTTTAAAAAAGCAAGATGATTTATGCTAGCTCTAAAGATGCCAGTAAAGTCTCGTGCCCATAGTTCAGCGGCTAGGGTGCCAGCCACATCCACCAAGGCTGGCAGGTTTGAACATGGCCAGGGCCTGCCAAACAACAATGACAACTACAAGCAAAAAATAGCCGGGTATGGTGGTGGGCGCCTATAGTCCCAGCTACTAGGAGGCTGAGGCAAGAGAATTGCTTAAGCCCAAGAGTTTGAGGTTGCTGTGAGCTGTGACACCACAGCACTCTACCAAGGGCAACATAATGAGACTCTGTCTCCAAAAAAAGAAAATGCCATTAAAGAGAAATTTACAGGCATTAAAGATGAAGGGCAAATAAATGACTTGGCTGATATTAAGAACTGTTTGGTTCTTGGAGAGAAATTGGGAGGCAAGGTAGTGGTTTCACCTGAAGGAAAACTGTTATAAACTGAGAGTCAAGTGTCATCTGGACTTCGAAGAGTTTCCATTTCTCCAGCTTAGTCCTTAGAGTAGTATTAGGTTTTACTTTTTTATTTTGTTCTCCTTTCTACTGGGCCCTTCCAACACAATGAATGAAAGAGTTGTCAGTCATTTAAACAGCCTATCAGTGATTGCCATGTTTAAAACTGTTACTTTTATGTAGAACCTAAGGAATGCCTTCCTGTCATGTTTTAGCCAAAACAACTGGTTATATGCCTCTCTGAAGCAAGCACTACAATGAATGTGTTTGTCAATGTGAAGAGCTTAGAATACTGCAAAGGGTAAGCTAATCGAATCCCTTGAAAGTGTTATCCACTTGTCAGCTGGGAAACTTCTTGCAGTATTATTTAAAGTTACACTTGATTGCAGTCTGTGAGGCTCTAGCATTCGTACACTTGCCTTGGCAAGCCTATTTTTGTGGCCTGGCAGCATGGATATAACACTATGCATTAAAACCACTTTTTTGGTAACAACTTTAATCTTTCAAATGGCATGCCAATTAAGTTTTGTTAACTGTGTCATCCATTTATCCCAGTACCTCAGTGTTCATTCCTGTTACCTGCATATCTCAAAAGAAATAGATGTGATTAATGCCTTTTTGTTTTCTGTTGAGTGTACAAAGGCAACATGGCCATTTTTGTGAGGGTGGAGAGTTAGCTAGTGAATAAGTGAATAAGTGTAATTTATGTTTACCATGTGAATCCCACAACACTAAAGATTTTTGAATATCAGTCATGATGGCAATTTCCTCTTCTTCTTCTTCTTTTTTTTGAGACAAAGTCTCAAGCTGTTGCCCTGGGTAGAGTGCTGTGGCATCATAGCTCACAGCAATCTCCAACTCAGGCTCAAGCTATCCTTTTGTCTCAGTTTTTCTATTTTTAGTAGAGACAGGGTCTTGCTTTTTTTTTTTTTTAATTTTCTTTTTTTTTAGTTTTTTGGCTATGGCTGGGTTTGAACCTGCCACCTCCAGCATATGGGACCGGCACCCTACCCTTTTGAGCCACAGGTGCAGCCTGGGGTCTCGCTTTTTGCTCAGGCTGGTCTCAAACTTGTGAGCTCAAACAATCCACTCACCTGGGCCTTCCAGAGTGCTAGGTTACAGGTGTGAGCCACCATGCCTGGCCCATGATGACAATTTCTGTATAAAAGAACTTTAAATGGAACATTATTTTGAGATCTAACTTTCCACCCTCACAAAAATGGCCATGTTGCAATAAAAATTGTGAGGCCGAGGCCCGAAGATTGGTTGAGCCCAGGAGTTTGAGGTTGCTGTGAGCTATGACACTGTGGCACTCTACCCAGGGTAGAAAAAAAAAGGCTGCATAAAATGATCTTTTTTTTTTTTAAGTAGTTAAGGAAGATTGAGTATTTTTCCTTTTTACCCATCTGTATTTTATAATTCTTCAACAGTGAAGATATATTACCTATGTAAAAAAGAGATCACAATTTTTTTTTTTTTTTGAGACAGAGTCTCACTCTGTTGCCCTTGCTAGAGTGCAGTGGTGTCACCATTACTCACTACAACCTCAAACTCCTGGGCTCACCCTTTGAGCAGCTGAAACTATAGGTGTAAGCCATCTCACCTGGGTCATTTTTAAATCATTAATAACATTGAAAAGTAATGTAAAACTAAAAATAAACAGCCAGTTTCACTGTTTTTAATTACTTTCTGGTTATTGTCCACATGCAAAAACTAAAACAGATATTTTTATCTAGCTATAATCATGCTGAAATATTCCTTTATCACATTGCATCTGAAAGTATTTGCTGGTATTTTTACAGTGTTCCCTTAAAGCCTTGTACAAAGGGGTACAGAGCATGGTGGTGGGGAGGGGAGTTGGGTAGTCTCTTGGGCGGCTTCTAGAGCAGAGATCCAGAGACAGCCCCTTAAGAGTCTGGTGGAATCCCTAGGCCCCTTCTCAGAATAATACTTTCAAACACATAAAACAAAATATGTAGGGTTACTAAAGACCAATTACATCGAAACATAGGTACCAAAATAAAATATGTAATACAGTAAAAATATATATCCTTCTTGTACATATATTGTAACAATGTCTAACAGTGGATATAATTTCTAACATAATTTTAAATGAGTGACATTTCATGATTATCTACAACACAATGGTGTTATTTGAAAACATCTGTGATTCTTATTAGTGACAGATTTAGGTTCACTGATACTACTGTGGTGCACTGCATGGGTTGGTAATCAAGGGAAATGCTACATTCCATTTGAAGTCAGTGAGATGTCATGTTTATCCCCTCCCACCAAGTAGTTCAAGACCTTCTGAATTCTACCAAGGTGGGTGAGTTCTAGGTCAACAGAGCCCAGCTCCTGAGAGTTTCTACACGTGTCAGCCTGGGAAAGGTGAAAGGAGAAAATTATTTCCAAATCTCTTTCTGCCTTTCATTTTGTTCTATCCCTTCTACCCAAACCACCAGCTTTTCCTTCAGCTCCCATGACCAATGGGATCATTCGGAATTAATTTTAGGGTTTTCTCCCAACTATAGCCACAGCCCAGCCCCCAGCTACTGCTACTCTTTCAATATTCTCCACACATACATAGAAAGAAGCCCAAATTGCCATCTTCCAACTAAGCATATTTCATGATTTGCACTAAATTGAACACACACACCCCCTTTGTTCCTTCCTGATAACTATGAAGTTGTTGAACAAGTCCAGTCAGTTCCGAACGTAGGAAGCTGGATAATCCACTTACTTATTGGAGGCTGCCTAATCCAAATAGATGTTTTTCATCACTGAAGGTATTTTCCAGGACTCTGCAAATCCAGAGGATCAGTCTCCTTCCTTCACACAAGCATTGGCACTGAATTCATTTCTGAAATCACCGGCACCAGCTAGGCTCTGGTTCTTGGCCCAGGTTTCAGAAATTATCTGAGATTGTATTCTTTTCCTTCCACCAATAATTATATGCATATTGCATTTGTGTGGCCACCTGATGCCTCTCAGAAATAATGTTCACATACAAAAATACTGTTAACTCAGAGCCAGGATGTAGAACCAGAGCTCTGGATTCCTAGCTTAGTGTGTGTTCCATGAGAATTGTGTGCCACAATTAAATTATTAATATTATAACCAGGATTCCTTAAATGTAGTAAACTTGTGTCCCCTCCCTCCTGTTAGACAAACATAAAAATCTCATGCAATTCTTTAATATTGTTTGGCCATTTAAAATAATTTAAAAATTAGAAAAACTAGCTGGGCATTGTGGTGAACACCTGTAGTCCCAGCTACCTGGGAGACTGAGGCAAGAGGATCACTTGAACCCAGGAGTTGGAGGTTGCTTTGAGCTGTGACTCCATGGCACTCTAGCCTGGGGCAACAGTGAGACTCTGACTCAAAATAAATAAATTAATTAATTAAATACTTAAAATATTAGGGCTAAAAGCAAATCAATGGGAATTTAAAGAAAAACTGTTGTGGCTTGGTGCCCATAACACAGCGGTACGGCGCCAGCCACATACATTGAGGATGGCAGTTTTAAACCTGGCCCAGGCCAACTAAACACTGCAACAACAACAAAAAATAGCCAGGTGTTGTGGCAGGTGCCTGTAGTCCCAGCTACTTGGGAGGCTAAGGCAAGAGAATTGCTTAAGCCCAAGAGTTTGAGGTTGCTGTGAG
>NW_003852416.1:21057330-21072512 GCF_000181295.1 Otolemur garnettii
GCAGGAGACTCGCTTGAGCCCAGAAGTTGGAGGTTGCTGTGAGCTGTGATGCCACAGCACTCTACCCAGGGGGACAGCTTGAGGCTTTGTCTCAAAAAAAAAAATAGGAATTGAGGCTGGCATGGTCGCTCACGCCTATAGTCCCACCACTTTGGGAGGTGGAAGCAGGAGGATCACTTGAGGCTGGGAGTTCAAGACCAGTCTGGTCAACATAGGAAAATCTTGTCTCTAAGAAAAAAGTGAAAAAAATTGCCTGGCTTATTGGTGCATGCCTGTAGTCCCAGAAACTTGGGAAGCTGAGGCAGGAGGACCACCTGAGCCCACTACACTCCAGCTTGGGCAACAGAGCAAGATTCTATCTCTTAAAATAATAACTAAAAATAACAAAATAATGATCAACCATATCTTTCTTTTTTGAGGTAGCCTGGGGATTCAACCACTATTTATGATGGAATTGCTATGGAAAAATATGTTTAAATGCTAAAAAGGCTTCACCAGCTGTAAGCAATAGAAACCAACACAGTATAATTTAAGCAAAAAAAGGAATTTCTTAGAAAAATATGGAGTATTGGGGCAGCGCCTGTGGCTCAATGGGTAGGGTGCTGGCCCCATATACCAAGGGGTGGTGGGTTCGAACCCGACCCAGCCAAACTGCAGCAAAGAAATAGCGGGGCATTGTGGCAGGCACCTTTAGTCCCAGCTACTCGGGAGACTGAGGCAAGAGAATCACCTAAGCCGAGGAGTTGGAGGTTGCTGTGAGCTGTGATGCCATAGCACTCACCAAGGGCAACATAGTGAGACTCTGTCTCAAAAAAAATAAATAAATAAAAATAGGGAGTATCTCACAGAATTCAAGGAAAACATGAAGAACTAAGCTAGGATATGGCCAGGAATCAGGAGAACTCCTTGGGATCTAAGTAATAGGAATTAATGGGCAACCACTTTGGGGCAATCATAAGTAAACTTTTTCTACAAAGGCCTAGATAGTAAATATTTTAGGTTCATAGGACAATCTCTATCAAAACTATTCAATTTTATTATTGCAGGACAAATGCAGCCATAGACCATATGTAAACAGATGATTATGTCTGTGTTCCAATAAAACTTTACTTACAAAAATAACTAGAGGGCCAGACTTGCTCCAAGGCCATAGTGTGACAACCCCTATTTTTGCTTCTCCAAAGCAAAACAACAGTCATCAGAAAGAGGAGGAATGGATGGATATACGGATGTACATGAAACTGAAACAATAGATGGTTTACCACGTCACTGTCTGACTTCCTTCCACATCTTGTTAGTTTCTCTCTATCACTTCATTCTTTGAGGAAAGAGTCAAAGAAACCCAGCTGGCATTAGTATCAGAATACCGTGTTTTTCACATGGAAAAATGCTTACAGTCCCTAGTTATCAGAGAAATACAAACCAAAACAATCTTGAGATATCACCTACTCCCAATGAGAACAGGCCACATCACGTCTCAAATCTTCAGATGCTGGCATGGGTGCAGAGAATGGGGAACACTTATATACTGTTGGCAGGATTGCAAACTAATACAGCCTTTTTGGAAAGAAGTGTGGAGAATCCTCAAAGAACTAAAAGTAGACCTTTGATTTGATCCTACAATCCCATTACTAGGTATCTACCCAAAAGAAAAAAATCATTTTATCACAAGGACATTTGTACTTGAATATTTACAACAGCTCAATTCACAATCACAAAGATGTGGAAACAACCCAAGTGCCCATCAACCCATAGGTGGATTAATAAACTGTGGCATATGTATACCATGCAATACTATTCAGCCATAAAAAGATGGAGACTTTATATCTTTTTTATTTACCTGGGTGGTGGTAAAGAACGTTCTCCTTAGTAAAGTATCTCGCGGATGGAAAAGCAAGAACCCTGTGTATTCAATACTAATTTGATGCTAATAGATGAACAACTACTGGCCGATACAAGAGAAAAACACAATCAAATTCAAGCAGGAGAGAAGGGGAAAGCTCCCACCTAATGGGGACAGTGTGGGTGCATATGGCACACCTCCTGGAGGAAGGACTCAACTACAACTGGGATGCCAACTAACAAATGCAAACAATGTAATCAATTGTACGTACCCTTCTATTGGTCTGCAATAAAAAATAATAACAATTTTTAAAAATAGTGGGGTTTTTAACCCATATTAAATGACTCTTATATGCCAGGACCCCATTTCTCCCATTTTGGTGACTAGAATTGAACCTTAAAGAATGTTAACTGAGCAAGCCATGGTGGTTCATGCCCATAACCCCAACATATTGGGGTTCAAGGCCAGCCTAGACAACATCTCTACAAAAAAATAAAAAATATTAGCCTGATGTCCTAGCTACTTAGGAGGCTAAGGTAATAGGGTCACTTGAGCCTGGGAGTTTGAGGCCACAATGAGCTATGATCACACCACTGTAGTGTAGCCTGGGTGACAGAGTGAGACCTTACTTCTAAAAAGAAAGGAGAAAGAAAGGAACCTTAAGTGAATGATAAAGACTATTATCACATTTAGTTCTTCATTTTACAGAGGAAGGCCAGAGACTAGAGGATATAGGTTCCTTGTGTCACCAGCTACAAAGGGATGCCCTCACCTGTCTCTGTGAGTGCAATACATGCCCCGGAGCCATGCAGGAGGCCTGGAAGGAGGGGCTGGCAAAAGGGACAGTGTTAATTCATGAAAGGGATATGAGAATTTTGTTTTCTTAGTTTTAATCCAGGCCTCTCTCTGTTGGATCACTAATATAATTTTAATTAAGCTCAAGTCTTGATTTCTCAAAGACGAGTGTTTCCTTTTTTCTCTCCAACCAGCCATGACCTGGCTCTTTTGTCCTGGTGGATTGAGAACCTGCTACATACCTCAGCAAAGTAGGCACAGCTTCAGGGGTAGGATTTGCAAACACATAATGCACGACCTCCCCTCCACCCTGTACAGATCCTCTACTAGTCTTTCACAGCACCTAAAGTTAGCATGGTTAGTGAACGAGGAAGACACTTGCTGTTTTATATTCTAGGAAGTGAGTTCTGGGGAGACTACTGTGTGGTTTTCTGGTTTTATTTTCTTTAATTCTAGAAGCAAAGTATTTCGGATCTTCAATGTCCTAGGGTCCCTCCGCCTGACCCTCTCCCCCACTCCCCTCCCAATACCTTCCTTTCTTGGGGATGTGGTGCTTTGATCTTAGCTCAGGTGGAAACTAGAGGAAATCCTAGATTAGGCTTCTATGGCCAAAGAATGTCTCCCATTCCTGGGGAGGAGCACTCAGCCTGAATGAGATAAGAACTTGGATTTTACCACTATGGAAAAATTGCATCTTATGATATTTCTGTAAAAATTGAGTTCATCAAGACAGGGACTGAGTAGTATGGATTTGATAGAAGAAACCAAACAGATTCTTAATCACTTTGTATGACAATAAAGCTCAGAGTGACCAAACACCTCAGTTTGCTCAGGACTGAGGGATTCCCCAGGATTTGGAACTTTTAGTGATAGAATGGGGAAAGTTCTGGGCAAATGGGAGTGAGCTAGTCACCCCAGTGGTAAATCATAACAACAACATCAATAATAATAATTTACTATGTGTCAGGCACTATTTTTTTTTTTGAGACAAGGTCTCAAGCTGTCACCCTGGGTAGAGTGCTGTTGCATCATAGCTCACAGCAATTTCAAACTCTTGGGCTTAAGTGATTCTCTTGCCTCAGCCTCCCAGGTATCTGGGATTACAGATGCCTGACACAATGCCCAGCTAATTTTTTTTTTTTTTTTTTTTGGTTGCTATTGTCATTGTTGTTTAGCAGGCCTGGGTTGAGTTTGAACCCACCACCCTTGATGCATGTGGCTGGCGCTGTAACCACTGTGCTACAGTGCCAAGCCCCAGCTATTTGTTTGTTTGTTTGTTTCTTTAGCAGGCCCAGGCCAGGTTCAAAGCCACCAGACCCAGAGCATGTGAGCAGTGCCCTAACCACTGAGCTATAGGTACCCTGATTTGTTGTCTTTGTTTCTTGTTTTTGACAGAGTGTCACTCTGTTGCCCCCAAGCTAGAGTGCCTTTGTGTCAGCTTAGCTCACAGAAATCTCAAATGCCTGGGCTCAAGTGATCCTCCTGCCTCAGCTTCCAGAGTAGCTGGTATAGGCATGTACCATCGTGCCTGGCTAATTTTTTCCCCTATCTTTATTTATTTTTTATTATTATTATTATTATTTGCAGGTTTTTTTGGCTGGGTCTGGGTTTGAACCCGCCAACTCTGGTATATGGGGCTGGCACCCTACTCCTTTGAGCCACAGGTGCCATCCTTTATTTATTTTTTTGAGACAGAGTCTCACTTGGTCACACTTGTTAGAGTGCCGTGGCATCACAGTTCATAGCAACCCCAAACTCTTGGGTTCACAGCTCATAGCAACCTCAAACTCTTGGGTTCAAGTAATCTTCTTGCTTCAGCCTCCCAAATAGCTGGGATTACAGGTGCCTGACACAATGCCCAGCTATTTTTTAGAGACGAGGGTCTTACTCTGGCTCAGGCCGCTCTTGAACCTGTGAGCTCAGTCAATCTACCCACCTTGGCCTCCTAAGGACTGGGATTACAAGGGTGAGCCACCACGCCTGATCTCCCTATTTTTAGTAGAGGCAGAATCTCACTCTGCTCAGGCTGATCTCAAACTTCTGAGCTCAAGGGATCCACCTGCTCTGGCCTCCCAGAATGCTAGGATTATAGGCATGAGCCACCGTACCCAGCCTGTATCTTTTAATGGCAGTAATATGTTTTGGGTTTTTTTTTGAGACAGTCTCACTA
Source organism: Otolemur garnettii (assembly GCF_000181295.1). NCBI lineage: Eukaryota > Metazoa > Chordata > Mammalia > Primates > Galagidae > Otolemur > Otolemur garnettii. The sequence continues at coordinate 21,062,139 of NW_003852416.1, forward strand.
TGTCACCCTCAGTAGAGTGCTATGGCCTCACAGCTCACAGCAACCTCAAACTCTTGGGCTTAAGCAACTCTCTTGCCTCAGCCTCTCAAGTACATGGGACTACAGGCACCCGCCACAACACCTGGCTGTTATTGTTGTTTGGTTGTCCCAGACCAGGTTCAAACCCGCCAGCCTTGGTGTATGTAGCTGGTGCCTTAACCACCATGCTATGGGTGCTGAGTCAATGGTTATAATATGTTGATGACTTACTATAATTAATCAATAAACAAATAGAAATTTTAAATATAAGAGAGAAAGAGACACAGGGTTGACATGAATACAAGACTTATGTACCTGCAAAGGGCCCTTCCCTGGACTTTATACTTTGATGTTGCAGTCTTGAAATTCTTAATAACTGTTTAACAAGGGCCCTTTCACTTTTATCTTACACTGGGTCCTGTAAATTGTTTAGCCAGTTCTGGAGTGATCCTTGGTTTACAAGTGCTATCCGAGGCTTAGTTCTGATTAAAAGGACATATTTGTGGTATTCAAGTACATTTTTATTTTTTTATTTTTTGGCCACTAATGACTACATTAAAATATATATATATCTAAATAAATATTTATTCTTGCAGTGCAAACAAGCAAAATCATCAGCATTTTCTAGAGCAGTAAATGTCACACATTTACTAGCAGGAACATGTACCTCCAAAAGATGAGGTATACCCTGCCCCAACCAGAACAGCCATTTACAATTCTTCAAAAACGACCTGACACTTCAGCTTACTGTACAGGGAAGCTCTGAACAATTAAAAATCTCAGTAGTTACAGGCGGTGCCTGTGACTCAAGGAGTAGGGTGCTGGCCCCATATACCAGAGGGCGGGTTCAAACCTGCCCTGGCCAAAAACTGCAAAAAAAAAAAAAAAAAAAAAAAATCTCAGTGGTTTCTCCCTGCCATGCACACTCAACAAAATCATGATTCTATTAAAGCATATGTGCATGAGATATTTCATTTTTAGGAATTTTGTTATGATAACCTTGGGAGACAACAAGAAAACACAGTGGCCCTGGGCACTCACTCCTGCCTGGCCAGGGTTGCCTGGCTCTGCCCATCTCAAGCCCAAGTAGTTCTTTCAATTTGGGCAGTTCCAGCTAAGAATGCTTATCTGCAGATGAATGGATTGTAAAGATATTTTATTATGAAGCCAAACTAAATGCCAGAAACACTTGGCCAAAATGAACCAATACAACACTCAAAGGATAAGGAGGCAAGAAAGATGTATCTTAGGCAACACTGACCTGCATTTCTTGGGCATTAGTTTCTTTTTCAGTTGTAAAATGGGTAAAATATTTCCTACTTCCCAAATCCGTGCCCTGGATTAAATGAGACAGTGGCTGTCTGCATGCTTTGAAAATTGCTAATTACAAAAGTAGCATACCAAACATTTTATTATGTGAGCATATTATTTTGAGTAGGTATTTGTGTTTTTACTTTTGGTGTTATTTTGAATGGTGGGGACAGGCATATATCATGTCTACAACACTAACTAGAGAAACCCTTTTGTTAGTTATTAAAACCTCACAATGTAAAATAATTTAATTTTAATTTTTTTTTGAGCTAGAGTTTCACTTTGTTGCCTTCTGTAGAGTGCTGTAACATCATAGCTCACAGCAATCTCCAACTTTTGGGCTCAAGCAATCCTCTTGCCTCAATTTTTCTATAGAAATGGGTCTTGCTCTTGATCAGGCTGGTCTTGAACTCCTGAGCTTAGGCAATCCACCCTCCTCAACCTCCCAGAATGCTAGGATTATAGGTATGAGACACTGTGCCTGGCCCCTCACAATATAAAATAAATAATAGCTCAGAAGGAAATAGGGCAAAAAATGGAAGCTCTCCTTCACCTTCTGCCACAGATCCTACTCTCCTGTGAGCATAATGTGAATTCTTCTAGAAAGTTGTTTTTTTTTTTTAAAAAAAGGTACATCCAAATAATCTAAAATAAAGCCATTAAAACACAATGGGATACACCACACACAGACCCTAACTTCAGGGACTATCACTGCTTCTTGTGGGAGAAGATCCTTACCAGTGAAGCCTTTGCAGAATTAAGATGCCTTGAACTCCTAATCCTGCTTCACTGAATTAGTTGTCCAATGCCACCTGCTTACTGGCCACTGAGAATGTTTACAAGTCAATCATTTTAAAGAGTAGGCTCTGCTATTAGGGTAATACCCTGGACAGATATCTCATTAGGGCATAAGGAGTCAGACAGGAGGCAGTGGGTAACTCTAATCATTAGGGGAAGTAGTAATCTTGAGTCACTTGTTATAATAGTAATTTTGAAAAGCATTTTGAGTGTATCACCTTTTCAATTTTCACAAACACCCTACTAGGTAGGCAGCATCATTAATCTCATTTTAGAGATGAAGAATCTGAGGCACAGAGTGGTTTAGTGGTTTGTCTCCTGCTGGAGGTGGCTGTCTGTACTTGAAGGCCTGTGGGGGTGGGTGGTCCTCATGTAGGCTTGTGGAAAGCATGAACAGAAGGTGGGTGTTTCTCCAAGTCCACTTGCATCAAAACTCCCATGGGCTTAAAAATGCAGGTTCCTGGGCTTTATCGCGGACCTATCGTATCAGTAGTGTGAGACCTAGGAATCTGTACTTAATCTTTTCCTTCTTATATAAAATATATACAACCTAAAAACTTACCATTTTAATTATTTCAGTGACATTAGTTCAGTGACATTAAATACATTCACATACTTTAAAACAACAAATGACATTTGGACACATGGGTCACAATGGGAAAAAGGAGTTCCTTTTTGGAAATGTCTGCTTGAGCAAGTATAGTGACACTGTGCTGCCACTGAAGGCAGTGAAGAGGAAAGGAGTGGATCTGTGAGCCTGTGACCTTGGGTTTCCCTCTATCTAAAAGCTTTTGTGATACTTAGATTTTTTTTTTTTTTTTTGAGACAAAGTCTCACTATGCCGCCCTGGGTAGAGTGATCTGGTGTCACCGCTCACAGCAACCTCCCGCTCTCGGGCTTAGGTGATTCTCTGACCTCAGTCTCCCGAGTAGCTGGGGACTACAGGCGCCCGCCATAATGCCCGGCTATTTTTTTGTTGCAATTGTCATTGTTGTTTAGCAGGCCTGGGCCGGGTTCGAATCCGCCAGCCTCCGTGTATGTGATTGGCTCCGTAAACACTGCGCTACCGGCACTGAGCCGATACTTAGATTTATATTCATATTTTTTTGGATGGCATGATACACTGGGAAGAAGTCGGGAAATGGAATCCAGACTTTTAAGTGGTGGAAGTGTGCCCCCTAGTGGTTATTATCTACAACATTCAAGTCGTTAAAGATTCCCACGTGGTCAGGAATGAACTGGTGGAGGGGGTCAGTGACTTAGCCTTTACTTAATTCATTACAGCTGGCTGCAATGGGCAGCATTTTGAAAATACTCCCCCAACCTTATTTTCTGTGGTGTTCTGGATGCTGGCAGTGCTTTCTGCAATTAACAGTAACATCTTCATTTCTTGAGGGCTTATCACACCTTGGTACACCGGCACTGATAACTAGGTTTCATTATTGTTGGTATTATTATCACTGTTCCCATTTAATAGGTGTGGGAATGGAGGCTCAGAGAGATTAAGCAACTTTTCCAAGGCCATGTTCTCCTCTCTCAAACCACAGTTCCTTCAAACATGTCAGCACATAATAACGTAATGAAAAAGAAACAACATGATTATTGGAAGGAAAATCCACACCTCCTTATTTGAGTTTTCTGCCATGGCAAGAGGGAAGAAGAGATACAGACTAGGAAATAACTCAGCATATTTTTTATACTTTCCAAAACTATAGACTACTTTCTGTGGTGATCTAGATGCTGGCAGTGCTTTCTGGAAGCCTTAGCGCAGTAAAAACTTAAGCAGCAGATCACTAATCTTTAGAGTCTGATCTAGCACAAATTCATGTCTCTCTACCAGGTGTCCCTAGAGGCCACATGAGAGAGATGCTCAGTAGATGGACCATAGCCCAGCCCTGGCTGCCACTTTTATACCTTCAATATGTCTCTCTGGGTCCTGTAACCCAGGCCTGCAACCCCTCAACAACAGTGAGGGCTTGCCTACTGCTGTTGTCTAAGTTATGGGGAATTCCTCCTTTTTCTCCTTTATAAAAATACAGGGTTGGACTCTGAGAGGAACCTTTAAGTCTAAGGTTGAATGTAATCTCCCCAAATCTAAAAGGCAACACTCACTCATAAATAATTTAACATTTTACAATTGAGAGATATCTTATAATCAAGGTTCAAAAGAAACTTTCCTGCTATCACTTTTCCTCTGCCCCAGCCCTCTGGATTGTTATTAAATTGATGGTATTTTATGAAGAAACCTTTGAGCCCCTCAAAGCTAGGGCAATGGGGAAAAAGAATTTCCAGGAGGAATCAGGCTGGGTTTTCTAGCTGACTTGGATTCCATGATCCTCTTGAATGTTCATCCAAGTCCTGAGCCCAGGTTGAAGCCTTTAAGTATGAGAAGGACTTGCCATGAAATGTATCAAAATGCGTTCCTAAGAACCCTGCAACAGCAATTCCACTCCTATGTATATTCACAAGAGAACTGGAAACATGTTCACACAAAAGCTTGTTCAAGCACATATTTGTAGAAGCATTATTAATAGTCATGAATTGCAAGCAACCAAAATGTTCAACAACTGATGAATGGATAAAGAAAATGTGGCATATTCATAGAATGGAATATTACTTGGCTATAAAAAGCAATGATATACTGATACATTCTAGGACATGGATGAACCTTGAAAACAATAATGCTAAGTGAAAGAAGCCAGTCACAAATATCACATATGGTATGATTCTATTTACATGGAATAGCCCAAATGGACAAACCCATATGGACAGAAAGTAGATTCACAGTTGCCAGGTGCTGGGGAAGGAGTAAAAGGGGAGTAACTCTTAATGAATATGTGGTTTCCTTGTAGAGTGCTAGAAATGTTCTGGAATTAGATAGTAGTAGCGATGGTACAACTTTGTGAATCACTAAATTGTACAATTTAAAAGGATAAATTTTAGGGTATATAAACTGTATCTCAGTTTAAAAATTTAGAAGACAAAGAAAGAGCAGTATAAATAATTATATATAAGTTATACCTCAATAAAAATAATGGTAAAAGGGGAGAAAGCTTTAGTAACTTCCTTTTTTTTTGGTCCTTCAAACATATATTATTGTCACTTAAAGTCAGTAGCAGAACTGGACAACTTCCTCTTTGACTCTGGAAAGCTAGTGAGGAAACACCTGTTTGCCCAAAGGATGGGACAAATTCCCATGAAGCCATAAAATTTCAGGTTCCAAAGCTTCCAATGGGGAGACCTGCAGGGATGGGGACATCCCACACTATATCTCACAGTATCTGACATCCCCAGGTCCTTCCTAAGGGAGTACACTTGGGGACACATGAATCCATCCTTACATACTTGAAGGGCTGTCCTGTGACAGTGGAGTTGGGTGTCTGAGTGACTCCCGTGGGCAGACATAGGATCAGTGGCTACACTGACAAGACAGTACAGTCTAGTCAACAAGAGGAGAGTCCCAAGTGGCTAGAGCTGACCAAATGTGGTCTGGGTCACCCCACGCATGAGTGTCCAATCTGGGCTGTACTCAAGTCAGGCAGGAGAACCACCTCTGGGACCTTGTGTATTTATGTATTTCCCCTCGCAGGGGACTGGATATTCCAGCTCTGAGAGCCTGTAGTCAGTATGAAGGATGAGAGAACGAAACAAAGGAAAAAGAAACAGATGAGAAGGGAGAGTCTTGGAGGTTACTGCCATTGGCAGAATCTGTGATAACAGCGTGACAGTGGACCCCTCTCAGTCTGAAGATAGCTGTTTCTTGGTAGGTAAGCTTTGAGATGAAGAAGGCATAGGTGTTAGCAGAGCCAGACTACAGACTAACTCTGTTCAAAGGGAAATTATTCTAATGCACAAGCTCAAATGCTCTCAGGAAATTCTGGGTAGTGGGTAAGCACAGGGCCCTTGGTCCAGCTGGTCCTGGGTTCAAACTCTGACCTGCTACTTAGTATCTCTGTGATCATGGGCAATGCATCAAGATCTCTGGGCCTTCTTCTTCCCTGATTAAAAAAAGAAAAGAAAGAAAAAGGATTAGGCCGTGTGCAGTGGCTCAGGAGGATTACTGAGCTCACTTAGGTGTTTGAGACCAGCCTGAACAAGAGTGAGATCCCATCTCTACTAAAAATATAAAAAAAAAAAATAGCTGGGTGCTGTGGTAATCCCAGCTACTCAAGAGGCTAAAGCAAGAGGATCCCTGAGCTCAGGACTTTGAGGTTACTGTGAGCTAGGCTGATACCATGGCACTCTAGCCTGGGCAACACAGTGAGACACTGTCTCAAAGAAAAAAGATAATAACAATAATGAAAACTATTTCACAGGTTTGTTATGAAGATTATATGAAATAAGGTAAATGAAGCACTTAGCCCTAGCACGTAATATATTAATGGTAGCTTTCACCAACTGACCTAAACAAATTTAATATGTACAAACTATTAGGTTATTTTTTGGTAGCTATAGGTAGCTCCCAAACATTACGGGCTGTCAAGGGTTAGCTACTCCCCCTACAACTTCACATTCAGGTCAAATTCAGCAATATTGTGAACACTTTTGGACTCGTGTTTATTAGCTAGTAGACAAAAAAATATCTGTTTTGAAAGCTGATTACAGCTCTGTCCTTCCAGGTGCTCTAAACATGCCTGGCATGAAAGATTTGCTTGAGGGGAACCCCACAATCTAGAGGAAGAATTAGGTTAACCTTTAGGCTTTGGGCAACTCATTCTTTCACATCATGGCTGGACACAGCCATTTCAGAATCCAGCCTCAGGTACCACCCAGAAAGGAAGAATGTATGGGGCCCTGGAGATTCTTTTATCTTAGCATGGAAGGGTAGGGAATGACTGTAGACTGTTCTAGCCAATGTGCATATCTTGAACACCACTGATTTTAATAACAAGAACTCATTTTTTTTTTCTTCTAGTTGATGAAGTTGTTACACACTCCTTGACAGATTCTTATCTCCAAGGTCATGATCCTGCTGAGAAATCATTTCTAACTGGACTTATTAACAAGGCACATCTTTCCCCCAGTGAAAACCTATCTAATTATTTATTATGCTCATTACAATGCTCTAGTGCTAATGGGAAACAATAAAAGTCACTGTACTCACAGTGAATGATTAAATGGTAGCTGATAATGTCTGTGCTATATATTATATAATCTTTGATTAAACAGCTGACCTCCTAGAGCACAGTTGAAATGAACATATATGGGCTATCGCACTGTAAACCACAGACTTCCAAGAGCTGACTACATTTGTCTAGTGCTCTGGCATTTCTGAAATAGAAACTTGCTTTCAGTAGGAGCTAAACCCCCAGATTCAGAGTCCATTAGCGTTGTGAAAGGCCTCCTATGAGCTGGTCATTCCTTTAAGTCCTTCAGCTTATTAAGTCGCACCATTAGCCCTTTGAGGTGCAGACTCTGACTCACTTTATTGATGAGGAGGTCAAGAGAGGCTAACTTATTTGCCTAAATAAAGCTGTAGGATATTTGGCAGAAAGAAGGCGAAGAAAAAAGAAATGAGACTCTCTCTGTAAATGTGGCATCTCACTTTAGGTGAGGAGCAAACGAGACTCAGTATGGCCACTGAGCCTGCCTGTCTCCTGCAGAGCCTGCCCTTAGTAATGCGATTCATTTATCCTCTCTTGTCATTTCAGTGCATCTAATTTACCTCCATTTGAGGGTTAATTTCAGGCTTTCAATTGACTGCAGAGAGGTGCACTCTCTCTGTGGTCCAGCTGAGGACCTCTAGGCCTGTCCATACTGCCTAGACCCAGACCACCTCCGTCTAGAATTACAGCAAGCCAAGGGCTAGGGTTACTGCACTCAGCATTGGAAGGCCTCTCATTCCAGCCTTTTAAAGCCGGAGGCTCATCACTCATCACTTGCCAGTTGGCCAGTGTATTTGGAGATTGCTTTCTTTCTGCCAGGGCTGAAAACAAGCAAGGGGTAAGGGACCACTGGGAGTAGAAGAGACTGAGCAGGGCCAGGAGATGTGAGTGACAGGGGAATTTGGAGAGCTGACATTCCCAGGGTGTCAGGCTTGAGGACACTCATAAGGGTCTCCACAACTGGCATCATGCTTCTGACTAAGGGCCTGCATGCTCTGTCCCCAACTGAGATTATTGAGAGCCTAATACACTCAAAGCATTTGTTAATGGGAACTTCAACACAGTCCCTATCTTTTAAGGGGGGAAGTGGGGCGATAAAGTAGTGTCCCCCAAGTTTACCCTTAATATACTCCATCAACCTGTTCTTTCCGCTCTCTTCCTACTCATCTTCACAGACTTCCAGGCTCCATGGAAGATACCTCCATTCACCTTCTGATGTCAGATCAACTATCACATCCTACACATGTCAGCTCCGTTTCTTCCCCATTTCCAGGACTCCGATTCAATAGTTCATTGTCTCTCATTTGGACTATTGCAGTAGCCTCTCCACTATCAGTTTCCCTGATCCCTGCCCTGCCCTAGTCAGAGTGATCTCTCTACAATGCACCTAACCATGCTGGAAATCCTTCTGCAGCTTTCCATCACCTCCACAGTATAGGGCCAAAGCTACCCCGTTCATTTCATCACTGTGTCAATGACTATTTGATGGACACTTTCTACCTCCCAGGCATCATTCCCTGACTCAGTACATAGGAGTCAACAAAAAGATACAATCTTTGCCCTCAGGAAATTTTTCAGTCTAATGGAGGAGACAAACAAAAAGAGTAAACATGAAAACATAATATCACATTGTGATACAAGCTCCCAAATTGAGGGACTGGGGGCCAGAACAGAAAGTAACAATGTTGCCTACTCAGACCAGAAGCTCCCAGACCTGAAGAATGCAGGAGAGGGAAGGGGAGGAAGGCAAGGGGAGGGTGGGGAGATAAGGGTGGCTCATGTCTTGTAGGCCATGGGGAAGAACTTGGGTTACCTTCTAAAGAGACAGGACAGTCACTGAAGGCTTTTAACTAATTCTAATTTTTAGAACATCGCTTCACTGACTGCGTGAAGGATGGCTCAGAGGGATGCCAGAGTCAAAGTCATGTTAAGTGCTAAGTCAAGACCCTAAAATTCACACTCTGAAGTCTAAATGCCCAGTACCTCAGAATGGGATTGCATTTGAGATAGAGTGTTTCAAAGGGTAGTTGAGTCACAGTGAGGTCATTAGGATGGGCCCTGATCCAACATGATTGATGTCTTTATAAGAAGAGGGGATCAGGATAGAAATACCCACAAAGTATGACCATATTAAGATATGGGGAGGCAGGCATGGTAGCCCATGCTTGTAATCTCAGCACTTTGGGAGGCTAAGGTGGACCAGAGGCCAGGAGTTTGAGACCAGCCTGAGCAACACAGCAAGACCCTTGTCTCTACAAAAACATATTTTTAATTAGCTGGGTATGGTGGCACATATCTGTGGTCCAGGCTACTCAGGAGGCTAAGGCAGGAGGATCACTTGAGCCCAGGAATTTGAGGCTGCAGTGAGCTACGAGGACATCACTGCACTCTAGCCTGGGTGACAGACCAAGATCCCATCTCAAAAAAAAAAAAAAAAAAAGAAAGAAAGAAAGAAAGAAAGAAAGAAAGAAGGAAAAAAGAAAAAGAAAGGAGGAAGGAGATACAAGGAGAAATTGGCCATTTATAAGCCAAGATGAAGGCCTCAGAAGACACTAACAAGGTGCTGACATCTTGATCATGGACTTCTTGTCTCCAGACTTGTGAGAAAATAAGTATCTGTCATTGAAGCCGCTCAGTCTGTGGCACTTTGTTACAGTAGCCCTAGCAACCAACACGAGTGGGTGGGATGTCCAGTTAAGAGGCGGTAAAGAAGCTGGTCAAGGAGAAAGATGAAGATTTCTTTCACAGGAGAAAAAAATGTGATAGATTTCAGAGACAGTACAAAGTACAATTTATAGCACCAAGCATGGACTAGATGTGGAGTGAGGGAGATGGTGGGGAGCCAGGATGACGCTCAGATTTCTGTCCTAGGTGACCAGGTGATGGTGGTACCTTTTACCAGGATGGGGAAAGACCAGGGAGAAACAGTGATGGCAAGGGAAGGCAGGCTCCTGTTGTACCCTCCGTAGACTTCCATGTTTCCATGACAACCACAATAACAAATCAAATTAAACAACCCAACTTATGAGGTCTGACAATTAAGTTTGTAAACTCGGCTCGGTGCCTATAGCTCAACTGGCTAAGGCGCCAGCCACGTATACCTAAGGTGGCGGGTTCGAATCCCCAGCCCGGACCCGCCAAA
>NW_003852416.1:21072532-21102102 GCF_000181295.1 Otolemur garnettii
GCGGGCGTCTGTGGTCCCAGCTACTTGGGAGGCGGAGGCAGGAGACTCGCTTGAGCCCAGGAGTTGGAGGTTGCTGTGAGCTGTCATGCCACAGCACTCTACCCAGGGGGACAACTTGAGGCTCTGTCTCAAAAAAAAAAAAGTTTGTAAACTCATTCGAGAAAAAGTGCTGCATACCTTATGTGCTGAATATCACTGAGGTTACCTTTGAAGTACTCCCATTGGGAAGGTATGCCCTGATGCCCGCCCCCCCCCCCCGTTAGTCCACCTTTCAAAGCCATTTTGGAGCTCTTTCTGGAATAGCCCTCAGAGCTAACATTATATGGGTCTGACAATTAAGTTTCCAAACTTGCCAAGAATTTCTGTTGGCCCCACTGTACAAACAACTCGCTAAGGTTTCATAACCTTGGTATATCAGGGTCTTATAGCTGTGTTCATGTCAAGGTGTGGTAGTGTCTTGTTCTATGGCATTCATTATTATTGCGTGTTTTTGCGTGATGACAGCTCATTCCAGAAAAAGAGCTCCAAAACTGCTTTGAAGGGCAGACTAGGTGCTGGCATCTGTGCACAGTTTCCCAAGGGGAGTGCTTTGAAGGTGATCACAGCAATACTTAGTAATGAGGTGTATAGCACTTTTCCAGGATGAATTTATGAACTTAATTATTAGACCTCATAAGGCTTTTAAATAATTATCAGATTTTATCTTTTAGAACCCTTTCAGATTTACAGAAAATTTGAGCAGATAATACAGAGCTCTCATACATTTCTCCTCACCTTATTCCAACATACATATTTAAACTTATTTTTTAATTGGAAAATAAAAATTGCATATATTTTGTAATGTACAACATGATGTTTTGACATATGTATACCTTGTAAAAGGACTACATCAAGCTAATTTTAACCTATTATCTCATGTACTTATCATTCATTCCTTTGAGAACACTTGAAATCTACCCTGTTAGCAAGTTTTGACTACACATTGTTACTAACCATAATCACTATGTTGTACAATAGATCTCTTGAACTTATTCCTCTTGTTTAACTGAAATTTTGTATCCTTTTTTTTTTTCTTTTTGAGACAGAGCCTCAAGCTGTCCCCCTGGGTAGAGTGCTGTGGCATCACAGCTCACAGCAACCTCCAACTCCTGGGCTCAAGCAAGTCTCCTGCCTCCGCCTCCCAAGTAGCTGGGACTACAGGCACCCACCACAATGCCTGGTTATTTTTTTTTGGTTGCAGCCATCATTATTGTTTGGTGGGCCTGGGCCGGATTTGAACCCACCACCTTAGGTGTATGTGGCTGGCGCCTTAGCCACTTGAGCCACAGGCACTGAGCTGAAATTTTATATCCTTTGACCGACATCTCCATAACATCCCTTGCTCCCAGCCTGCGGTAACCACCATTCCATTCTCTGCTTCCATAAGTTTGATTTTTTTAGATTCCAGATATAGGTAAGATCATGTGGCATTTGTCTTTACGTCCAACATAAGTCTTTTTTTTTTTGAGACGGAACCTCAAGCTGTTGCCCTGGGTAGAGTGCTGTGGCATCACAGCTCACAGAAACCTCCAACTCTTGGGCTTAAGTGATTCTCTTGTTTCAGCCTCTCAAGTACTGAGACTATAGGTGCCCAGCACAAAACCTGGTTATTTTGGCTGCAGTTCTCATTGTTGTTTGGCAGGCCTGGGCTGGATTCAAACCTGCCAACTCTGGTGTATGTGGCTGGTGCCTTAGCTGCTTAGCTGGTCTCAAAGCCAAAGGAAATCATGTAGGGTCATAACAAAATGTATGCATTTCTTGGCTGGATACCATGGCTCACGCCTGTCTTCTGACCTACTCACAATGACACTATACCCACTGGAGGGTGGGGACCTTGGTTTACTGTGTCTCTATTCCTAGTGCCCACCCCACTTCTTGGCTATAGTAAATGCCCTATTAATATTTTTTCAACTGTATGGAAAGTCATAGGTACCACTAAAAAAGAAAAGAAAGGAAAAGAAAATTTTAAAAAAGGAAAGGAAGGAAAGGAAAGGAAGTGCTCTCAGAATGCAGGACATAAACGCAGAGCCAGTCAGCAAGACCGCCTGCTAATGCAGACCGCAGCTTACCCAGGAAGAGGAATCACATGGCTCATTGCAAGAGAGGTGCTTAGAGGAGGCAGAAAGGCGCCCAGCAACAAGCTGTTGTCTAACATGTCAGTGAGTGAGGTGCTGGGTATATGCCCAGTGCTGAAGGGAAAACAGATCATCTTCTTGTAGATGGCCCATATCCCTGACCCTCCATTAGAGTGACCTATTGTGGGTAAGTATAATTTGACATGTAATCTATAGACATGTGGGTTGAATTTGATTTTGTCCACCTGGTAAATGAGTGTTGGTTAAATGATCTCTCTTCTCTCTGGAGGTCATAAATTCCATTTAAGTGGTGACTGGGTCTTATTAAGCTGTTTGTATTCTTCTAGCTCCTATGGAAAAGGATAGTATATATCTCATAGTATATGTGTATTGTGTTCAACAAATAGGTTCTACTCAAGATATCGCCATGAATTGGCCATGTGGCTTTAGAGAAATCATATAACTTCTCTAGAGTCCACTTTTTGTCTGAAGCGTGCGGGGTGGGGAGGGGGAATAGTCTGGAGACAAAGCAAGGAGCCTGGGTTAGAGAATCCACCTTGAACACCCCACAACCCTAACCTTTCCTTGCTGCTAGTATGCTGAGCAGAACTGATGCTAATAATCAGATGAATACTTCCTTGCAGGCCCCTCCCCTTCACCTAGCATTTTTCTATCAAAGATCATTGATGCACAGAAAAAAATGCTAATGATGATATACAAATAAAAAAGAAATTTAATATAGTTGCTATTTTATGGGAGAATTTTGGCTGTTTCAAGTTGTCTAAGGTTTAAATATATATAATAAACTACAGAAAGCTATTGAATATTCTTTTTATTTTGGCTGGGGCCAGGTTTGAACCCGCCACCTCTAGTATATGGGGCCGGTGCCCTACTCTGAGCCACAGGTGCTGCCCGCTATTGAATATTCTTTAATTTTTAATTTATTATAAGTCAGTGGATAAAAACAGAAGAGACAGAAGAAAGATGGAAGGGAAAAGGAGAGGAATGAGAAGTAGAGATCTTAAGAATACGGATACATGGAGAAAGAGAGGAGAGGAGGAGGCCACCTGGAGAGAGGAGACAAGAGGAGAGAGAAGTGAAAGGGGAGCAAGATCAACAGAGAGAGAGGGTCTAAAATGCCCTGACAGGGCCTGCTGCTCAGCAGGGCTTCCGTCTTTCATCAGAGCCCTCAAAGTTCAAGTCTCAAATTTCTCACTGGCCACAACCTATGTTTTCATCTTTCTTCTTCTTCTTTTTTGAGACAGTGTCTCACTCTATCACCCTGGGGTTGAGTGTTGTGGCATAATCACAGCTCACAGCAACCTCAAACTCTTGGGCTAAAGTAATCCTCATGCCTCAGCTTCTCAAGTAGCTTAAAGTGCAGGTGCCCCACACAATGCCCGGCTAATTTTTTTCTATTTTAGTAGAGATGGGAGTCTTGCTTTTGCTCAGGCTGCTCTTGACTCCTGAGCTCAGGTGCTCCACCTCCCTCATCTGCCCAGAGCACTAGGATTGCAGGCGTGAGCCACTGTGTCAGGCCTGTAAGTCACTTCTTTTAGTGATTTAGGATTAAATTCCTGTAGAAATTATGGTCAGTTAAGGGTTTAGGGAGGAATTCCTTTTTAGCTTGTAGGGCCACTGACAAAAGCCGTATTTGCCATGTGCCTAAGAAAATCAAGCAGCCCGAGAACTGGGCTTTTCCTCCCCAGATAGAAGCCAAGCCACCGTCATTAATTGCTGAATGTTTTTCTAAAATAGTGATCATCTGGTATCCTTTAAATGTAGCCAGAATATCCATTTAGTGTCATCTTATTCAGGAATTAGAAAGATTAACAGATGCATTAATGGTACCAAATCCGCCATATTTGGCTGTGTGAGTTGTTCACTGAACAAGAGCGCCCAGCCCAAGAGAAACCATATCCACTCACAGAGCTAAGCACCCGGCACAAGCCATGTCTACTGGAGAAAATGATGCTTTTTTCTAATTCTCTTATAGGTGCCAGTGGTCCTATGTGACCCAGCATCCAACCAGAGCAGTTTGCTTAGTCATCTGCAGGAACACTGGAATGTTGTGGATAGCTCTGGAGGCTTGATCTGCACATGGGCTTTGGTGCCCCAAGATGACAGTGGAATAGGAGAGTGAACTACCTTAAATATCATCCCATTTTATACTTGTTCTCTGGCTTTACTCCTCATCACATCCCTATAAATGTGGCAGAGGCAGATTTTCACTCTGTTTTCAGATGAGGACAGTTTCACTCAAAGGGATTAGAGACCTACTCAAGGTCACATAAAATAAGTAAAATCTAGAACTTACTACAATACCAGGCATAAATGTGTGTCAAGGAACAAAGGACCATGGAAGCTAAGAATAGACATCAGTCAAGTAGACTCTGAGTCAGATGTTCTTGCTGACTCCCTGAAAAGGAATTTGGGGCTTTTGCCAAGTGCCTCTCTTATCTGATTTTGGTCACCGTCAGGCATGAGTGGGTCTTCCTGAAAGGACTAGCAGGAGTGGGGGACCCAGAGAGTCCACGAATTTCCTCAAGGAACAGTCTAAAGAAGCCTGGGAGACTTGTACCCTTTTGAAGCCTGAGTCTATATGGCCTTAGGTCCTTGGCCAACACCAGAGGGTGCTGACAGAGGTCCTGAAACAGTGCAAGAAAGAGTTGTGGATCCCCTTTATGACCACGAGAGGGTGCAGGAAGGGCGTTCGACTGCTGTTCAGCACTTGGGGATGCTAAACAGATAGGATCATTGAGTCAAAGTATGGGGGCTATGTTTAGCTGCCAAGAGCCCCTACTGAGCAGGAAATGGGCACTTAATTGGAGCAGTTGACAACTGGCCAGTATGTCTCAAAGATACAAATAGATCAGTTCAGTCTCCCGTTCTGATACTAGTTGTGTGACCTGATCTCTCTGAGACTCAGTTTTCTCATGTGTAAAATGGGACTACTATGATTTGATGTGCTAGTGTTGCTGTGAGCCTTCTAGAATGTCTAGTATACTGCCTGGCATTTTAAGCAGTTGGACTATGGTTTATTATTATAAAAAACCTCACTATATTTCTGGACCCAAGGAGATTCTGAGAGGATATTTGAGTCCTGGAGAAAGCCCCTGAAGAGATTCTGAATCGTAACTTCCTGGTGGAGGTTGTGTTCCTCCCAAAATAGTCACACACTGTTAAAGTGTGTATGTTCACAATCTCAGAGGTATTTTCTGTTTACATTCCCAAGAGTACTGTGTACAACATTAAACACAAATTAGGGGCATGCAGAGTGCAAAGCTGAGGGGGGATGTGGGAAATGAAACTTGCCAGAGAGGAAGAAGGGCTGGGGATAGGTGCAGGCACAGAAACTTAGAAGGAGGAAAGCAGTGAAATATAATGGGAAAAAAACTGGATTGTGCTTCAGAAGATGCAGGCCACTAAGAGGCCAGGTGAGCAGGGGAAAGATAATTTTCTCATCTTTAAAATAGGGTGGTTGAATGGATCCCTCCTAGCTCTGACATGCTTGCATTCCACCTAGGGAAGCAGGAAGGGAATCTCAAAGGAATGAGAAACAGGACAATGCCAATATTTGCTCCAAGTCATATCTCTGCTGTTCATTCTTTCCTCAAACATCCAGCCATGTTGAGCACTAGATTACAGTGATAAGAGAAAGCTGGAGGAGTGAGACCATGTTCAAGAAACAGAAGAGGATCCATGGGTCTGCCTTACTTATCAAATCCCTCAAGTATCTGTTGTTAGCTGAACCTGTGCATATTTCCAACCAGACAATAAGGTCTACCATGTTTATAACAGGAGTAATATTAAGAGTAATAGACTTTATTTATATTGTACTTAATACTTTTCTAATGTTTTTCTTCTGAATTATTTCATCTATATCCATCTCTGAGAGTAATACAAAGGAACAATGAAACATGATCCTTGAGGCCAGGTGTGGTGGCTCATGCCTGAAATCCCAACACTTTGGGAAACCAAGGTGGGAGGAATGAGGCCAGGAGTTCAAGACCAGCTTGAGCAGCATAGTAAGACCCCAACATGGTGGCACCCTTCTGTAGTCCTAGCTACTTAGGAGGCTGAGGCAGGAGGATCACTTGAGCCCAGAAGTTTGAGATTTATAATCAGCTATGATCAGACCACTGCACCCCAGTCTGGGAAATGAAGCAAGACCCTGGTTCTTAAAGTCAAAACAACCAAAAAAAAACAATAATGAAACTCTAACCCTGACTCTCAAGAAGTCTATTTTCTAATTATGAATAGAAATAATAATACACCAAATAAGACGATTTGGATCAGAATAGTCTTGCAGATGAGGCCATTCCCTCCACATTCAGAAAATGTGTGATTGCTGTGGGCTATGCTGGCTAGAAGAGATTTCATAATTAGGAGGATCTTGACTTAAAGGTAGGAGAAGTTAGACTGGGAAGAGCTAAGAGTTTTTCCCAGGAATGAGCATGGTAGATAAAAGATTAGGGGAAGAGATGGTAAGGATAGTACATAGGTCATCAAAAAACTAATGAGAAATTTGGTTGACTAGGCAAAGTAATGAGGGTTCACTAGTGGTCTTGAGTGTGTATTTGATCCTATGCACAGTTGAGAAGACATAGTATGTTTGAAAAACTAGGAGACCTTTGAGTAGAAGGCATTTGGGGAAAATGAACCTAGTGTCTATATAAGGATGAGGTTTATCAGATACACTTAAGCCAAAGGGACAAGTTAAGAGGACATTATAGTAAAGTGCTTAGGCTTTAGCATCAGACAGACCTTGATTTGAATCCTGGATTGTGTCACTTCAGAGCTGAATGATATTGAACAGGCATTTACATTTTCAAAATTTTATTTCTAATCTGTGACCTGATAATAATGGCACTTACTTTTCAGGATGGTTCTAGTATGAAATGTGTCAGGCTATGTAGAACCCAGTGCTCGGTCCATGTTAGTTCTCCTACTTCTTTTCTAAGTAAACGGAGACTCTCAGGGAAATAATTTGTTGACTGATTGGTTCCAAACAAAGGGAAGAAAATAAGGCAAGATGATGCCACTTGCAGAGGTTGAGATGTGAGCAGATTTGGGGAGTGGTGATGAACTTGAGATGACAATGGTACACATAGATAGAACAACAATGGAGGAAAACCAAAGCTAAACCTGTAGATCCAGAGGCCTCTCAAATAAAAGTGATAGTTGACACTGCATAATGAGTAGCTTTAGGACTGCCAGCGTGTATAGAAGTCACCAAGACTTGGAGAGCTCCATTAAGTGGGACTGGAGAAGGAAGACTGAATGGGTGAAAGGAAATGATCAGGAAGTACAGGGTGTCAAAACCACAATCAGACTTTCCAGGAAAAAAAAGTCATTATGACAAAGGTTGAAGAGAAGTAATGAAGGATAACCTTGAGGAGAAGCCATTTGACCAATGCTGACCTCAGAGAATGAGACTTAGATAATTAGAGGGAGGAGCAGGACAATAACTCTTCAGAAGAGCTGGACTGGGGACTCAGGCATTAGGAAAGCATTGAACCAAGTGGCCACAAAGCAACTTCCAGCCAGGAATCACTGTGGGCCACCTAGAAAGTAAGCATCAGTTAGACTGAGGAGTGGGAAAGATCTGGTAAGTATTCAGAAATCTGACCAGAAAGAAGAAAGATGGTATTTGAAGAAGGGGTACCAGGGTTAAGAGATGATAACAGGGAGGTTGCTACAGGTTTGACAGTGAAAGGAAGACAAAGGTAGAGAATATTAAATAGCAGGATGGGAGGAACCTCAGAATTCAAAATTTAGAAGGATTATATCTAGAAATAGAAAAGAAATTAGACTTTAAAGGTTAGTGTTACCTTTAGAGAGAAGAATGAGACTTATTCCTCTGAAGATTAAGGAATAAAAACCCAAGTCAGCCTTCTTAGAAGAGTGGTGGAGGCTGGACGGACATGTTCAAAGGGGTGGGGGCTCCTGTGAGGATACACCAGACACCCCAGGCACAGAAGAGACCATGGAGCTAGAGCAGCGGTTCTCAACTTGTGGGTCGTAACCCCTTTGTAACAGTGAAAAGCATGGCAGCATTAGGAAGGTCGAGAACCACTGAGCTAGAGAATACTCACCAGAGAATGCGCTGAGGACAGTCAAGGAAACTGAGGTTATTTCACCTGGAGAAGAGAAGGTCTACACGGAATTTAACGCTAGCTTTAAACATGTGAAGAGCTGACATTGCAGAAGGAGCAGACATCTGTGGGAACAGGGGAGCCGCTGATGGCAGTTGCAGGAAGGCAGATTCCAAATAAACATGAGACAGAATTTCCTTGCACTTATGGAGTAGGGAGGTGTGTGAATCTCCCACAGATGGTGTTCAGGAGATACCAGGCAATGTCTTGCCTAGGATGCTGCAGACAGAAGTCAGCATCAGAAGAGTTGGACTTTGATGATACTTCACTGAAATCCATAGCTGAATCTACAGGCATGTAACAAATTTAATTTAAAGAATCTCAGGTCCGGAAGGGACCTTAAAGGTTATCTAATGTGATTATCCATTTGATTCCTGAGGCCCATCTGGGAGAGGCTGGCTGGGTGATCAAGAACTGCAAAGCACATGGAAACTAATCAAGCCTGACCCTACCGGGAGCCACAGGGGCAACAGGTTTCTACAACAGGTTACTTCTCATCTAGATTGAAAACTAATCTGGGTTTCTCTCAGAGACTTCACTTCCAAGACAGTGTAGGTGAAACTTTAAGAACCCTTCTCAGTGAACCAGGAAATGACATATAATCTTGAGTCATTCATCATTCTTTTTTATTACTTGAAATCCTAAACTTAAAAAACAAAGACAAGGTTATTATTCATATTTCAAAGGGATCTTTCACTTTACAAAATAACTTACTTTGAGATACTTTAAAGCAACAAGTTCCAGTGATGAGTTTAAAATATGTTCAGTTTGTTTCCCTACCCCCAAGAAAAAGCTGTTTGTACACAACTTTTCAAGAACTTCTGCGCCAGAAGTATTCCATTGTAATACACGGTAACCAACACTTCCTTTGCTTAATTGCCAACACACAAATAGTCAATGATCCGTCTAGACCCATTCAAAGGGAGGCACAGCAGAGGCACCTAATTTGATCCAGACTTTCAAGATCTGTACCAGTCAGGGCTTTGTTTACCCAGAGAAGAAAGCTAGAAAACATAAGAAATGTTCTCAGTGGTACTGGGTGAAAAGTCCTAGAGCCAGAGCTAGTAGTAGTAGCTCTCTCTAGTTGTGGGCCTTAGGGAGAGTGACTTAACCTCTATGTCTCAGTTTCTTCATGTGTAAACAAGGAACACTTAACTTCGGTTTATTCTGAAGATGAGAGAGAGTGTCTTCAAAGCAACACACCCTCAGACACATAGTAGGAATTCCCTCTGCTGTCTTAGCAGGACTGATTTTGCTTCTCAGCAAGCCAGGGGGGTAGCACACCCACAGATTATTAATGCTGTTTTGTACATGGCAGAGTCAAGCCACAAACTAAAATTACAGCCAGAACAGAGCCTGGTTTCTCTGCCCTGGTTGCAGCCTGCTAAGCAAACTCACTGTGTCCTCTGATGAGACATTCCCAGAGGATGAGCGAAGGAAGAGCAACACTGGCTTTGACTGCCCAAGGGGTAGGGTAAGCTTTAGACTCATACAGCTTCTTAGTCTCCAAGAAAACCCCCAGCTCTCATTATCATCATCTTTGCTATGACTAAATGGCAAGTTCATAAATTTATGTAAAAGTGAACAAAAAGCCTCCTTTACACACTTAACCAGAGCAGCTAAAATGAAAGAGAAATGAAATAAAAACACCAAGTGTTGGGGATTGTGTAGTGCTACTGCTGGTGGGAGTGTAAATCGGTAAAACCAATTGCAGAAAACTGCTTGGCAGAATCTATTAAAGTGGATATTCTTATCTATGACATAGGGATTGTATCCCTAGGTATATGCTGAATAGAAAAGTGTATTACAGTCACCAAAAACTGAACTAGGATTGTGCTGTTCAATACAGTAGCTCTAGCCATATGTGGTTATTTATATTTAAATTATTTGTAATTTTAGAAAACTAAAAATTCAGTTCTTCAGCCAGGGTGGTGGCTCATGCCTGTAATCCTAGCACTCTGGAAGGCTAAGTGGAAGGATCCCTTGAGCTCAAGGGTTGGAGACCAACCTGAGCAAGAGTGAGACCCCATCTCTACTAAAAATAGATGGGTCTTGTGGCAGGCACCTGTAGTCCCAGCTACTTGAGAGGCTCAGGCAGGAGGATAGCTTGAACCCAGGACTTTGAGGTTGCTGTGTGCTAGGCTGACACCACAGCATTCTAGCAAGGGGCAACAGAGTGAGACTCTCTCTCAAAAAAAATTCAATTACACTTGTCACATTTCCAGTGCCTAAAAGCCACCTGTGACTAGCGGCTTCTATATTAGACAACACAGGTATTCTACCTGTGTTCTAAAATGTTTGTAGCGGCACTGTTCACAACAACCATGACCAAGAAATGATCCAAGTGCCTGTGAAGAGCTGAATGGATAATTAATCGTGGTCTATTCACACAACGGAATACCCTATTTTAAATGAATGACCTACAATTTCATACAGGAATATGCACAAATCTCATAAATGAAAGAAGCCAGACACACGAGAGTGCGTACGTTGTGACTCCATCTATACAGTATCCCCGGACAGGCACTACTAACCTAGACTGTTAGACGCCAGAGTTGGGGTTACTCTCGGCGGCTGTAGCGGTGGGATGAGAAAGGAGCACTAGGGGACTTTCCGGGACTGGTAATAGTTCTGTTTCTTCGCCTGGGTGTTAGGAGCACGGTTTATAAAGATTGAAGTGCTGCACTCACGCTTTTCTGTAACTCAGACTTCAACAAGAAGTTTACTAGACTCCCCTCTAGAAAATTTGCTGATATTAATCTGTCACTTACAGTCTAGGTTGGGGAGGAGGCGTCCTTTCGACAAAGCAAATGCATTTTTGAGATCAGTAGCCCCTTTCCCTGACGCCTCCTCAGGACTTCCTACGTAGGCCTTACAGACTCCCCAAACCCCACCCAGGATGTCCTACCTGGCTACATGCCCAGGTCGCGATGGTCAGGATAGCTGGCCCTTCCAGTTTAGGGTCTCGACTCGCCAGCGCACTCCATGTCCGGCGGGGTCTGACCACCCTGACCCTGCTTGGGAGGCAGCGCTGGCCCGCGGCACCTGAGCTACCCGCGGCGGTTCAGAGGATCCTTCCTCTTCAGGGTGGAGTCAGGCTGCACCCGCCCGCCCCCTGAACTCTGCCCAGCCACGGACAGTCTCAATCCTTCAGGGGCTCGGGCTTTTCAGTTCGGAAAGGCTCCCGGGAAGTCCGCTCTGGCGCCCTGAACTGTAGAGCGAAGAGGGAGGCGGCCCGCCTCCCGGGCGCAATTCTCCTGGGAAGCGCCCGCCCACCCGGCCCCACCTAGGCGGAGACGCCGGGCGGCAGGATACTCCTCCCGGGGGAACCCAGGAGGAGTCTTGCAGAGTGGGGCTAGGTTTCTCCTCCCAGCCGGTTCTTCCCAGTCATGATGGGAGAGAGTGGACTTGTGGCTCCGCCTGGACGGTTCTTTGACCTTCCTTCCCCTTCAGTGGAATCCCGCAGTCGCAGCCCAGGTAGAAGCCCCGAAGGCCCCTCCCCGCACCACCTACCTCGAACTTAACGCAGTAGGGCTCTCCCGGCCTCCGTCCCGACGCGCGCCCCGCGCGGTTGGGATTTCTGCATCCTCGTGTGGCCCCTCTGTCCTCTCGCCTTCCTCACCCCGTGGACTTGGGAATGTCTCAAGGGCAGGATAGCGTTCTGGGCCCTCAGCGAACACCCTGCCTAGCACCAGGCCTAGCCTATAACATTGATGCAGGGCCTGAAGAGTACCAGGCCCTGCATTATGCTAATTATACAGGGATCATCTCACTTAATTTTCAATGTCAAGATCACTGGTACACGACTGTTTACATAACAAATAGTCACTGAGTCCTACAGTTAATATTTGTGCATTTTACTGTTAGTTTTTTAAAAACCTAAGAGAGGTGCTCTAACCATACTCATTTTATAGAGGAGAAATGTTTCTAACTTATTCAAGGTCTCTCTTGCTGGGTTTGGCGGCTCTAAGATTATTATAATAGAAAGGAGGCAGTCTGACTCCAGAGTCCATCCTCTTAACTCCTCAGGTCAGGCTCTGCAGAAAAAAAAGTGCTGACCATTTAAAACCTATTCCACATAAAGGCAGGGCTCTTGGCTCATGCCTGTAATCCCAGCACTCTGGGATGTCAAGGGAGGAGGTGGGATTGCCTGAACTCACCAGTATGAGACCAGCCTGAGCTAGAGCAATACCCCCCATCTCTAAAAATGTCCAAGTGCTGTGGTGGGGGCCTGTAGTCCCAGCTACTTGGGAGGCTAAGGCCAGAGAATCACTTGAGCCCAGGAGTTTGAGGTTGCTGTGAGCTAGGATACTAAGGCACTCTACAGAGGATGACAAAGCGAGGCTCTGTCTCAAATAAATAAATAAAATAAAAATAAAACCTATTCCATAGTCTACTGAAGCAGAAGTCACTAGTGGGGAGGAGTTACACACTCATCCAGGGAAGCATGAAGAGTTTGAGCCAAAAGTGATCTTTGAAATCATATAGTTCATTCATGATGTTCAAAAACCAGAGGAACAACTTACTTGTCCTGCTCAAAGTTTCAAGGGTCTTTAGGAGCCCTGCCAGGATCTTTATAATCTTTCTCTCTTTCTCTCTCTCTTTTGAGACAGAGTCTCACTCTATAGCCCTCAGTAGAGTACCACAGCATCATAGCTCACAACAACCTCAAACCCTTAGGCTCAAGCGATCTTCTTGCCTCTGCCTCCTAAATAGCTGGGACTACAGGCACCCACCACAATGACTCTATATATATTTTTAGAGATGGGGGTCTAGCTCTTGCTCAGGCTGGTCTTGAACCCCTGAGCTCAGGCAATCCACCCGCCTCAGTCTCTCTGAGTGCTAGGATTATAGGTGTAAGCCACTGTGGCCAGCCTGCATTTTATAATTCCTCCTGGCTCACAAGACAATCTAATGAGGAAGCAGCCCCAGGAGGGAATCTTTTCCATGGGGAGGGAGCCCAAGGAGGAGATAGCTATAGTCAAGGGTTTTCACTCTTGAATGGTCACAGCCCTGGAACCTCAGCAATGAGCAGTACAGAAATCCTTCAACAAAGTGATGGAGTTGATGGGAGCTATTTATACCTGGGAACTGCAGGCTCTGGAGAAGGGTACGGAATCGGCTAGTCCAGGCTGGCTTTAAGTATCTCAAGACACGCAAACCTGGCGGAAGCCAAACCACAGAATCAGCTCTGTTTCCTCTATGAGGCTCACATATCTCTTTTCCAAAACAGGAGAGGATGCAGAATGAAGACCAATGTGGGCTGGGAGGAAGCCAGCAAGTAAAGTGAGGATCTGGTGTTGGGGGCATCAAGAGTCCAAGGCCCAATAGGATAAGGAACTAGATTGGAGAAAAAAAAGTTGCTTACTTAGGAAACCCTAGGGCCATAGCTCCCAGAGTCTTCAGCTCCTAGAGTGCAGGTGCAGAAATCCTGCATGGGGAGTGAGTGCTGCGGGCTCAGGGTAGCGCCTCTGGGCTCCCTGGAAGCCAGAGTGGTAGCCAGGATCTTACTCATCTACTATTCTCTGTACCTAGCAAATGTAGGGGAAGTTGAGCTGAATCTTAGATGCAGGTCCTGGATTTATCTCATACATCCCAGTTTTCCAGCTTCACCTATCTCTTCCCTATCTCCAAGTCCTTCCCAATTCCCAAACTTTGTGTCCTGGTGTCAAAGTCTTCAGCAAGTCCTAAGCCTCCTATTTATCCTAGGTTTTGTGATGTATGGTCATATACAACATTGGTGGAAAGGGGGAGGAGCCATGTCCCTAGGCTGCATCATGAGGCAAAGAAGGCAAGACCTTCTACTGGGTTTGAGGTGGATTACCAGAGGTCCTGGCTAGGCTCAGGGGAGCCAAGGGTCTGACTTAGCATTTCTCTTATAGCCAGCACCCAAGGCTGCTGCTCAACAGCACCAGGTGATCTGCAAGGCCCTGGAGTACCAGGAAGAGGCATCCCCCAACTGGCCCCATGAGCTCCTACTGTGGTATCAGCCCAGAGGGAAAATGCCAGCCTAGCCTTCTATGAGTTCATGTGGAGTGAGAAAAATAAATCTTTGTAGGATACCATGCTATGATATTGGAAAGTACCTAACACTCTGATGGCACAAATGAGGAATGATTACCTCTACTTGGGTGGTTCAGGAAAGAAGCTTGGCCTTGAAGGAGAAGCAAGAGGTCACTAGAAGGATGAGAGTGGAAGGGGATTCCAGACAGAGAGGTGTGTGTGCAGAGGAATGAAGCCTCAGATAGCAAAGTCCTGTTTGGATGGGCTTCCTTCTTGTTATTTAGGCATCAACTTAAATGTAATGTCCTCAACAGGTTTTCCCAGACCATCCACTCCAAAGGACACCCCACTCCCAGCATTTTGTTTGATTTCCTTTTTAAGACTTAATCTATTTTTACATTTATTTGATTGTTGTCGCACCCTCAGCATATGCCTGAAAATAAACTCCGTGTATCTATGGACACTGATTTTGTTCTCTTCCATCACAAGCATTCAGAACAGTGCAAGTGAGTCATGTATATAGTAAGTGCTCAGTGTACATAGTGGAATGGATAAATGAATGAGTCTTTCACTCCTGCAGATAGTGAGGAGAAGGTACGGAACCAGACTTTCCTCTGTAGCCATTAGACTAAGCAAAGATAAAGGGAAAATAATAGCTCCAGAAGACAAGCTCGCTAGGAAGGGGACTTAGGGACGTCAAGGTGGTAGTGGCCGTGGCGATGGCAGGCTGTGTCCCAGCTCTAAGGCTAGAGAGAAGGGAGTGAGGTGCTCAGGAACCAGCAGACTGGTGCACCAGTTCACGCTGGGCTGCAGGGTCTTTCCACTGCAGGAGACGCTGAGGAGAAGGGTCTTCCCCACCCCCCAAGCGCCACTTCCCTGGCCTCCCGCCTTTTGGATGTATCCAAGTCGCATCCTGGGCGGTAAGAGGGCTCGGGGCAGGCAGGGAGGGGTGGAGGAGCTCCCTTGCCTGCCGACCGGCCTCCCTCCTTCCTCCTTTTTCTTCCTCCTCCTCGCGTCTCTCTAGCTCCCCAGCCGGGCGGCCCCCAGCAACCTAGCAGCCCCACCCCCTCCAGTAAGGGCGAAATTGCTAAACTTGTAGCAATAATGACCCTGCATTCAGGCCGGCGACTCCCGCTGAACGTCTCAGGGCCCCAGCCGGCCTGGCCTAATCAGCGCGCCCCTCCCTGCTGCCCGCCCAGTCCCCGTCCCCCTTGCCGCCTCCTCCCCCAGTGCACAAAAAGTGGGGAACAAAACCCCCGCGCATTTCTCTGTCCCTCTGTTGAACAGACTGCAGCACAAAGCCCCCGCTCTGAGAAGCAATGGGGAGCTCGGGGGGGACGTCAATCCGACGCGCTGGGGTTTTTGTTCACGCAGGGGACCTCGCCTTCCTACCACACCTTTTGTTCTGGACTCCAATAAAAAGCCATTCTTTCCGCACCTTCCCGGCCTGGAGCCGCCTTTCAGCCAGGCCCGGCCCCACAATGGCGCGGCGCTCTGAGGCCTCTCCATTCACCCGCCTTGGCACGCTCACAATCGGCCGTGTGGCAGCATAGGCCTTGCACAGGCATTCTCCGCAAGTGACAAGGAGCCACATAAAGCCGCGGCCTCCAGGGGAGAAGGGAGGGCGGCAGAGGGGGAGAGCCCAGCCACTGCCGGGCTCAGGGTAGCGCCTCCGGGCGCCCTGGTAGCTAGGGCGGTAGCCGACGAAGGAACCGCCTCCACGCCGCCTACGTTGGGCCGGGGGGCGAGGTTTACCTTTCCTGGAGACCCTCTAGGTGGGGCAGAGTCTCAGCCTTGACCTAACGTGGGTCCAGACAGCTAATCCAAACATCTGGGTTAAATCTGGTAGGATTGCAAAGCCCGGGGCCCCAACCCCAAGTGTCCAACCTGTCCTCTCCACAAAAGCAAATAGAAATTAATGAACAAAGCCGTGGAGAGACTGGACTTGCAGCCTGAGGCCTGGCTCAGTGGAGACTAGGCCTGTAATCTCCCACGGAGGAACGCTTTCCCCCTCACACCTTTTTCTTCCTTTCCGCCCTATTTAAGGGATCCTTCCCCCACTCTTTTGGGCTAGCAAAGTCTATAATCGACCAACCGTTTGGAAATATTGCACCTTGTTTATTGACTCCTGTAGTGTATGGCAGCGTGTGTGTACACGGTGTGTCGATATAGTTATACATATAGATAATATGTGCTGGATACAGAATATGAAACAGAAAGGAAACCCGGTAACACCTCCAGTGGGCTATCAGGTCCCAGATTTGTTCAGTGCCCCTCGCCCCCAATTTTGATCTCTCTCGCCTGGTTTTCCTGGAAGAGTTCTTTCCGCGTCCCCCGCCCAGCAATCTGGAGGTCCGAGCCAAGGTATCCGCTGTAGCGGGGAGGCACTTGGGAAGCCAAAATCAACTGTGGCGTGGCGTTCCAGGCCCGCAAAGTGGGCAGAGGATCGTCAGGACCTGGTATTTTTCAAACCACGACCCTCATTTTTCTCTCCTTCATGCTTTTAAAACTTTTTGTCCTTGGGTTCTCCGCCAACGCTTAGCAGAGGCCGAGGTAAGGCCAGGGGAGAGAAGCCCCTCTCGCTTTGGAAGAACCAAACGGCAGCCAGAGTCCCAGCCTCCTGAAACACACCCCCACCGCCCGCTGCCAGGGTTGGGGGCTGCTGTCCTCCCCAGCGCCCAGCTCCTGTTTCTGCCTCATAGACAATCCAGGCTACCGGATCCCTGCATCCTCCTCGCCCCAGAACCCGCCACCCCAGGTCTCTAGTGAGCTGTGATCCAGAGTCCTGGGAAGCAAGACGTGTATTTTTTTTTTTTTTTTTTTTTTAACGAGGAGACCTGACCCTTGGGTCCGGCCTTTCTCGCGCTTCAGTCCAAGGCGCCAGGCTGCGGTGGGGCGCCTGCCGTGTGACCCGCTCAGTTCCTACCAGGCTCGAATGCCCTGCAAGGTGCCCTGAGTGCATGCAGCCCCAGCTGCAGTGCCCTGGTGCAAGGGCTGTGCTCCGCCGGCACCACCAAAGCCCCCCAGGTTGCTCACGTTCACAAAGGGGCCGCCACCAGCCGCACTGCAGGCGGGCTGCATAGTGGTGGTCGCCGCGGAGACCCCGCTTCCGCCGCCGCCGCCGCCTGTCGGGTACGCACAGCCGTAGCTCCCAGTGTAGGCCGCGGCGGCAGCGGCGGCAGCAGCTGCGGCTGCTGCGGCTGCCGAGTTCCCATAGCCGTAGGCAGGAAAACTGTTGTAGGAGTAGGCGCTGGCGCCCACGCTGTAGGGCGCGCCGTAGGCCTGCGCGCTGGGCGTAACGCAGGGTTTGCCGTCCCGCACTAGCACTGGTACTGCCACGCGGCGCGGCGGCGGCGGCGCCGCGTGTGTGCCAAGCTCCAGAGATTTGTCCTGCCGCTGTCTCTTGCACTTGTACCTGCGATTCTGGAACCAGATTTTCACCTGCGTGGACGTGAGCTTCAGGCTGCTGGCGAGATGCTCGCGCTCAGGCGCGGATAGGTACCGCTGCTGCTTGAACCTGCGTTCCAGCTCGAAGACCTGGGCTTGCGAGAAGAGGACCCGGGGCTTCCGGCGGCTGCGGGGCTTCGGTCTTTCGCTCTCCTCCGCAGCTTTACAGTCTCCGGCAGCCTCTAGAGGCTTCTTCAGCTGGCAGCTTTCTGCGGAAGAAGCAAAACAACAGCGTCCCTTAGCTGTTCTCGGCCTCACCGCGGCTCCTGTTCTGGAGCACCTTGGTCCCTTTTGGTGGCGGCGCGGAGCGTGTGGTAGTAAATGCCTGGACTTTTTGGAAGGTTTGTGGCTCCTGGCGCCTTGGGACCCTGCGACAGCCCGAGTACCCAAAGAACGCCCTCAGCCGGTGGAGGCGCGTTCCATGGGGAGGGGTAGTTAGTGCGCTTTTATTTAGATCTTGAGCATCTGCGAGAGAAGAGATTACCCTGTATTAAATGTGCGGCTCGACGTGCTAATGACTATTTTCAGAATGTAGGCTTGCAACTACATATTAACTACCGTATTTGCAAACTCATTTGCCTTCCACTCCACCATGGATAACTGAAGGTGTGAGGCGCGTTGATATTAGGGGGCTGATGCGCATGGGTTGCTCGAAAATCTTTGTTCAGAGAGTGACGCTTGTGCGTTGCCCAAGGACTGTTTTTAAATTTTTTTTTTTTGCTTATTAATGACTACATGCAAATGTGTATGACAATATCTTTGACCTTACAGAGAAAAAGAGGTTTGATTGACTGGTTTTAGACAGTTTCGTGCCGATTTTTAGCTGTCAGACCATAGATGGGCCTTGAACTCTGCTGCATTAAACCTTCTCTTGGGGAAAGATATTCTTTGATTCTGTCCACGCAGATACACTTCCTTGGGAGCTTTATTCGGTTATCCTATCTGCCTACCCAATTCATGTCCCGTCTGATGTGAGCAATCAAGATCTCGGACTAAGTTCACCGCGTTTCCTATACTGGGCGCAGAACACAAAGCAAAACGTCACCAATTTTCAAAAAAGGCCAGTGTCTCAGGGGAGAGAGAGAGCTATGGTCGCACAGAAGAGATTGTGTTCCCATGCACTATCCTACCATTCCTTACCTTTCTGCCAGGGTTCAAGGACAGCTGAGCTCCAAGCAGAAAAAAGTAGCTGGTCTCTACAAAGTTCCTACCTCTGCGGAAGCTAGAGACGCAACTTGCTTGGGCAGTCCTTCTGGAAAAGAGAAGGTGGCTGCCCTGGTCTAAGAGAAGGAAAGTGAACAAGATTCAGGTTTCTACCCCTTTGGGGGGAATACCTCGTTGAGAGGGGGACAGCAAAAATACCGTGAGTTGTTAAGACTCAAGAGCTAACCCCGGGTTGCCTATCAGCTTCAAGACAACAATAACCACTTTCCCTTCCCTCAGGGGCTGCATCGTCTCCTCCTTCTGCCGGAGTAGTTGTCAGGGTCACCACTTCCTTCTCTCTCCACCCCTGCTCCCTCGAAGGTACCTACACTTTGTAGAATTGTTCTTGGCCAGGGATGAGGCATATCCCCAATCAAAGGTTAAAGGGACATACAGCCTTGCCCTTAAGGTTTGTGGGCTGTTTGCGGGCGCTCCGCCAGTGCTCCAGGTGTGCAAGTGCGTTTCCTTTCCCCCTCTACTCACTTTGGCTCCGGTCCCGCACGACCTCGGGCTCCTCTTCAAGTTCTTTCGGCCTGCTGCACGAGTCTCGTAGGACTGTGTGGACATAGCTCTGGGGACAGAGCCCAGAATCCCCGTGGCTGTCGGTTGAGGCTAGTGAGTTCAAATAGGACAATTTCTCGCCCTCTTCTTCCTCGTCCTCCTCCCCTCCGTCAGAAAATTGCGTCCCCTCAGCTGCTGCCAGCATGCAGGGCGCCGAGTGGAAGTGATGCTCCAAGTCTGCCTGCAAGTGCGCACCGTGGAAGTGCTGCTGCTGCTGCTCCAGATTCAAAATGTCTTTGACTGAGAAAGGGGTGGAGGTGACCGGGCTTGGTAACATCATCAGGGCCACTTAATTGTCCAGTCCAAATACTCAATAAATCCCAGCGGGGGCGGGGAGGCAGTGCGGCGGCTCCAGTTCTCTTTCTGGCCTCTGCCGCTGCTGCGGAGTCCGGCTTTTGACAGACGTGGTCCCACTCCAGTCTAAATTGCCTCCATTGGCCGGGACCTGGGGGTCTGGGTTTTGTTACAGCCACTGCAAGGACTGGGGCCCGGGCTGAGAAGCCTCTGTCCGGGGGTTTTGCGTCACGTCTGGGGGAGGTGCCCGCTCCCCAGCTGCCCTCCCCATTGGTGGTGGCTCACATGAGCCACGCCCCCCGCTTTTGCCAAGTTGGAGGTCGCGGAGCTACCAGAAATAGACCCGGGTTGGTGTGGAGTCCTGGCAGTCCTTGTGGTTTCTGGTGAGGCTGCATTGACCCAGGTGATTGAACCACTGATTCCTGCCTCGGCTGATTGTACCTTGCCGACCTGGACCAGTCTTGGGAACGTCGCTGTCAACGAACGAACACCCAGGAAGGATGACCCAAGAGTGTGGTTTTTCTAGTTGCTGCGGCGGCAGAAAAATTCCTGGCCGGTAAATACCGGGCGCTGAATCCGCAAGGAGATGGAATGTTTTATCTACCTGTGGATGTCAGTTTCCGCCTTGTTGCCTTTGCTTAAGCTGGTCTCTCCACCTGGAACATCTTTCCCGCCCCTGTCTCCATCAGCTGAAAGCTATTTACCAAGACACTGCTCAAATATTGTCTCCTCCAAGGACGCGCTCCCTGATCGCCTAGCCGGAAGTCCTCTCTCTCTCTCTCTCATCTCTGAAGTTGCAGCCCGTGTCACTTATCATTTCCCACTTAGTTCTATAGCTGTGTGTGCCTACCTGGTCGCCCTGGTTAGGGCAGAGTGCTAGCTGCATTTGCCCTTGTAACTCTTGCAACTGAGGCTGCACAGAGCAGGTATATGAAAGAGAATCAAGGCATTATTACTAAACTTCGGTGTTTGACGGCTCTTGGTTCTAATCCACAGGCTAGTGTGGCCATGGGCATTCCTTACCTATAACAAGGAGACAATCATACCTTCCTCAAGGTTGTTGCTAGGGTTAAAGGAAGCGAAACATGCCAGGAGCTTAGCCAGGGCCTGCCCACTGTTAAGCGCCCAGTTTGTGTCAGCTGTGGCTATTCTGCATCAGAAGTCAAGCAGTGTTTATAGACTGTACCAGTGGTGAAGTGGCTGGAATTGAGCACACACTGGGTTTGCATTATAGGGTTTCGAGAACAGGATCTGTCCTTACAAGGGAGGTGACTTAGTGGTGGCCTGTGTTTTTTCCGCCTGTTGAAATCCTGAGCCTGAGTCTAGGCCTTGACTCTCCAATGCACCTTTCCAGTTTCTCTACCCACATGTCTTCTGGTGCCTCTTGGAGGCCCTGGTTGTTTTCTGGGGAAATCTGTGGGGTCCCCAGAGGTTCTGGAAATGTCATGCTGGTAGGGACCATCTTACTGCAGGATAGGCTTTTTGCCTGTCATCATGTAAGGAGCAACAGTGCTGCTTTAAGGCCCACGGAAAGCCCCGTGTGCACTGCTGGCCTTGAAAAAACAGGCACCATGGCGCTTTTCGTCTGGCTCCAGCCACCCCAACCATTCCTTGGCGGCCAGGATAGCCAGCTGGAAGAGACCAGTCTCAGTTGGAAGGGGCTGGTGGAAGGTGCAGGGACTGTGAATAACGCCCCCGAGTGGCGACAGCCGCTGGCTGGGAGTGGGGACCAGAGAGGAGAGCTGTCATGCGGGGTCCCTCAACTGCAAGAGGAGTGGGTGACTAAGGCAGAGGGGAGAAGGAACAGCCCGTCGGGAGGGGGGAGAGGCGGGGCTCTTCACTAGGCAGCGGAAATGTTGCGGGAAGGCAGCCCCTGGGGCCGCCAGGGGAGCTGGGATGCCTCTGGAGGCACGAGGGCCAGGGAGTATGGAGATTGGCAGGCCCCTGGTGGTGGGTAGAGACCTTCGGTGGAAAGGGCCTTGCACCTGGACAACCATTCTTTAGCTACAGGGGCACCAGTGTCTTTCTGTTTTAAATTCCGAAACTATCTATGGCTCCGGAGAAGGCTGGTGTCTCCAAACCAAGGCGTGGATTTGCAGAGAGAAGAATGTGCCTGGCTTGACTGCGGTTCGCAAGTACTCAGGCACAAAGATCTGAAGATTGGGGTAAGTGTGCGGCCCTATTGGGTGGGAGACCTTGAGTGTGTGTGCCTGCTGGTGGCCCGTGCGCACACAGAAAGGAAGCTGAACTCCAGTCCCCCACCCTAAAGGGCACCCCACCCCTAGGCAAAACTGTGTGTGGGTGGTGGTGGGGGAATGATTCTGCTCCCTTCTGGTTCCCAACATTTTTCACCTCTTGGGTGATTTCAAGATTCGGAAAAAGAAAAAAACAAAAACTATCGAAACTAACGTTCTCTCTCATTTCCAACTAAGCCTGCATTTCTCTTGCTTTTTGTTCTTTCCAGCTTCTAGGCCTTACCTAAACTTAGCTCAGAGGATCCGGGTCTTAGAACCTGGATAAAGTGCCCCTTAGACGCCGGAACCGCCGAGACAACGCCCATAAACCCGCTGCAGCCAAAAGAGCCCACCAGGTCGCTTTCTCTCTGTGCACACAGAAGGTTGTCTCCTCTCCACTAGCAGAGCCCATGCAGAGCCCTGTGCAGCCACTACCGGCCAGGAGCCCTCGCGCGAGGCATAACTGAGGTTCTCCTGAGAGCCCTGACCAGGTTGATCCTCGTCAGGCTGCCCCACACGCCTCCTTTATTCACGTGCAGTTCAGGCTCAAGGGTGGGGTAGGGGACGGTGAGAAGGGCAGGTGACGGGGCCTAGTAGGCGGCTTCTACGCCCTCTTTTTTCTCCCCAGCCCCGCTCAGGAGAGCACGCCCGCCGCGGAAGATTTCTATCTGCTACTAGGTCCCTAGGGGATCTTAGTTTCATGCCCAGAGCAGAGGTTTGGATTGTCTCCAGCTGCCCTCTCGTTGTTGTGCAGGCTCTTTTTAGTTGGTCTGGTTCCCTGGTGTCCGGGCTTCCTAGCAAGGGTCCCCACAAGGCCAATCCCATTTAGGTAGCCTTCCTTTCTCAGGCCTGTAGCCTGTACCCCGACAACGTCTGTCCCTTATGCCTCCGGCTGCACCCGGCTATCTGGCAGGAAAAGTCAAGAGCCGTAGTTCCACTAGGGGTTGTCTCCACGGGAGTCACTTATCAGAGTGTGGGATCTGGTTCCAACACTTATCCAGTTACGATCCCTACTGGGGTATTTGCATTCTCTTGCCTGAAAAGGGGATCTTTGAAATCCTCGAGCTGCGTTCGACTAATAATAGGCTTTCCTTCCAGGCGGTTTAGCTAATTACTATCAGATAAAGTAAATATGGTTGCATCCATGGAAGCATTTGGGTTTATTTTAATGGAACGTTATCTGCCTTGGTACGCTTTCATCACATCTTAATTTATACAAACTCTCCGCCCCTCCTATGTATGATTAAAGATCACCCTTAAATAAAAGATGACAAATCCAAGAGGGGAAAGCGCCATATAGATGCATAAATTGTTCCTTAAAAAAAAAAAGAAAGAAAAACCTCGTGCTAAACATTATAATACGTTATCAAATGAAAATATCTTTAATTTTTAACCTGTAAAGTGTTCCCATAAGTGTTATTTTCTACACAAACATTGCTTAATTAATATACATATAAATATATGCAGATAATTGATACCTTTATATATGCCACTGCTTATCTTGTTTCCTTCCATCTGTTCAAATAGCCACTTAATTATGTAAACATGTCCACAAAAATGTTGAAAGGTACCATGGCTTTCTAATCTAAACGTAGCACCACAATTTGAAGTTATAAAGCATGAAAAATCATCCTGTGATACACTCAAGCTAGCCACAAGGATATAACATTTCAGGTGAATTTTTAAATCTTTTTAACCACTGTAGTAAAAAAGATGACAAAAGACAGCTTTCCAAAAAGAAAAAAAAGAACACAAGAGAAAAAATTTCTTCTTTATCAGCAACTTTAAATGGAGTTTTGTTAATTTGTTGTTGCTGGTGGTGGTGGTGGGGGTGTGTGTGTGTGTATCTTTGTTTTGGTTTTTAGTTCAGAGATGTTAGAAAGCTATGAAAAATTTTGTATAGTCTAGAGGCAATTGCATTTTAATTGTGCAAAGGATGATATATTTTATGCTTTTAAAGAAATGTCAACTGGATTGGTCACTCCTAGAAAGCATTAAACTGATCTAATTTCTTAAGAGTATTTTTTTCTTGTTGAAGTTATTTTGTAAGAGATTTTTAAATGTGATTAGGACCATTTAGCTTGTTTTGCTTGTGTTTGCATGAATGCCAAATTTTTCTAGATTTTGTTTGGAACTGAGTTTTCTAAAAACCCACCGTTTCTTTTCTTGGGGAGAAAGTCAGTTCAAATTCGGTAAATTTTGTAGTCCCTAGTAAATTACAAGCCTTTGCTGAGAATGTCAGTTTCGATTTCTGAGGATTGTAAACGTCTAGATCTATCTGCTTCCTTCTAAAACTTTTAAAAGTAAAAATGTAACTTAAACTTCTTCACCAAAACCAATTGTCAATAAAACGTTCATATTGAAAAGACTGAACCTTTGTCAAATGAAAATCAATTCAATATTTTTTCAAACAAAACTGTCTGAATGAAGGACGCCGGTGTATATTTATTTGTACCGTGTTTGTGTGTTATTTGAGAGTGCAGTGAGCAGTTTTAACTTGGGGATTAAATTGGAATTCTGAACGCATTCCTTAACTTTTTTGGTTGTTATTACGAGTTTAACTTTATGTATCGATATTTCAATGTCTATAGATCTTGAATAAACTCTGCCTTAGAAAACTCGCTGCAGTTTTTGGCGAATTAATTCTTGCAAGCCAGAGAGCCTGCCTGCTCTGTATTCATCAAGGAGCGGCACAGGGAAAAAGAGAGAGATATGGTTCTCGGTTCCAAGAGACAGAGATTCTTTGTGTCTCTTCTAGGGTTATCTTCTTGGCGATTTCCGCTCTCAACTTCAGGCCGGCTCCATGGGATCTCGGCCTCCTAGGACGTAGAAAGCTTTTCCCAAATCACCCTGGGGATCACATTGCAGTGAACACTTCGAAACAGTCCGAGTACAAAAAAGGCATGAGAGGCAACGTTTACAACAGTCTTTTTAAAAAAACATCTGATCCAGCCCTCACTGCACCCAGCAAGGAGGGTCCGGTCTTTGGTTGGCGCTGGGAGAGCGATTCCCTAGGTTTGGCGGGATCTTTGCTCTCTCGATCCACGGTCGCGGCTGCCGGTCTAGCAGCCCACTTGCCTTTGGCTCCCGAAGCTCCAGGGACTCCCAATAATTACCACTCCCCGGGCGGCAGTCCCTGCTCACCTGACCCTGCGGGGACGTGAAGGTGGGGCGGGGCCGGGGCTGCGGGCCTTGCTGGGAACCCGCCTGGGATCCAAGGTAGAGAGAACCGAGGCCCCAGGAGGGTACGGCGCCCCAGGACCCAGGGCCACAGGGGTCAGAAGGCGTGGTACGTCCTAGGAGCTCTGTCTAGGACTCTGCACTTCGCAGCCTTGCCCAACTGAAATGCTGTGTGTCAGATCGAGGTCAGGGGTTCCGCAGCCATAAGGCCGCCAAGCCTCATCCCGCCTTACTCGCCGCCGGAGCGGCGTCTCCAAGAGCGTCCAGGCCGATCTGGGCCAGCGACGCTGCGCTTTCTGTCCTGGGGGTCTCCATCATCTGGCCGAGGGTCCCTGACCCTGGCGAAGAGGGTCGGGGAGTTCTAGTCAGTCTGCATGGGCTGAGCGAGCCTTTGTCCTCAAACCTGTGTCGAGGTTCTCAAACTCCCTTTGACTTCCCAACATTCCTCCCAACAGCAGGAGAGGACCTTCTCTAGAGGCCTGAGCATCCAGAGACTCCGCAGCTCCTCTGAGTCCCGCACCCCGGAACTCCCTTCCGGACTGGCTCGGCCAGTCTCTTTCCCTTCTTAGCCCCTTCCTCTTTCTTAAAGCCCACCTCTTACTCCGCCACTCTTCCCTTCCTCACCACCCCCCTTTTCTTCACTCCCGGTCTCCCATTTCCTTTCTCCCATACCTCCTCCCTTGTCTCCCCTGCTTCCTTCTCATTTGGTCTCCACTCTACCCCACCTGTTTCGCTCCCACTCCCTTTTGTCACTCCCTCCTCTCCCCTTCTTATTTCACGCCTGTTCCTCCTCCCTCCTGCCTCCTCCACTTTATGCTCTCAGGCTTTTTGATCCTGACTCCACTGGAGATTGATATGAAGGGAATTGGGGTTGTCCAGGAGGGCAGCACAGGGTGGAGTCAGACTAACTGAGACCCCAGTTGGGAACTCCTGGCCCCTTCTCCCATTCCTTGTGTTTCTTGCCCTTCCTGGCTGCTCATTAAAAAGCCCACGCATGTTTGGGCTTATGAAAGGGAAGCTCCTCTCTGCTGTTCTCCAGCCAGTAAGACCTCTGCCACCTCCCAGCCCCCACTCCGTGGAAGCCGAGGGCCCTAGCTGGTCTGTGGGGCTCCAGGTGACAGGCTTGGCCGCCCTTCTCACGGAAATCCCCGCTTCAGGCAGAGCCCTAGGAGCCTCTGCTTCCTTCTATTGTGGCAGTCAGGGGGGAACTGGAGCAGAGCTGGAGGTGACCAAGAGGCCCCTGCCCCAGGCATCCCTTGAGAGCAAATGGGGGCTCCCAGGCCAAGTCCCCCCTGTACCCACTACTGCACACAGGTGAGAGCAGATTCCTTCCCCCCTTTTTTCTGCCAGTTCCACTTTAGACTGAGGGTGATTTAGCCTTGAGATTGCCCTGACTGGGGGCATTTCAGGGACTGCTTTAAAATGCAGAGGTCAAATCTGAGAGAGGAGAGTGGGGTCCCTGGCTTCTCACACCAGCTGGGGGTGGAGGGAGGGCAAGGACTGAGCACCCTGTGGCTGTTCTGGATCCACTCATAATCTCTTGCTTTCTCCCTAATGGTGGTCAGTGTAGCCATTGAATTAAGGGCCTCCTGAGAGGAGACTGGGCCTGAGGCCTTCTCCCCTGGGAGTTGGACTCCTCAGCTACATGGTAGGCAGCCAACTACCCTCTACCTCACTGGTACTCAACCTTCCTAATGCCATGGGACCCTCTAATACAGTTCCTGTGGGTCTCGACCCACAGGTTGAGAACTGCTGCTCTGCCCTTTTACCATCTTCTATCTACACCCATGTTTCTGAGATTGGTAGCAGTTGCAACACACTGAGAAGTATGGATCCAACAGATGGATGAAGACCTGGTATACAGAGGGTGCCAAAAGGTATATACATTTTAAGAAAGAAAAAACTGTGTTAAATTTGTATTACTCAAATCACATTTGACTTCCACAATTATAAGAGGCACTCAATTTGACTTGTATTCATCTTTTTTTATCAGTATATACTGATACTAAGTTGTTTTTTTTTTTGTTGTTGTTGTTGTTGTTTTTTTCAATTTTTGGCCAGGGCTGGGTTCAAACCTGACACCTCCAGCATATGGGGCTGGTGTCCTAGTCCTTTGAGCCACAGGCACTGCCCTGATATTGTGATTTTAGTACAGTTTTTTTCCTTTCTTAAAATGTGTATACATTTTTTTTTGGCACCCTCTGTATATATTTCTACAGACTTTTCTTTCTCTTTGAATGAAGAGGAGGGTGTTTTCCTGTTTGACTAGTGTGTGCATATGTGGATAGGTATGGGGACGAAGGCACTCAGGATCCCCCATAAATGTAGATGCCCCATTAGTGCTCTGATCTTTCAGAGCGTGTGGTCATTATAGGTGGGCTGACTAGTACACATTCCCTCTCCTTCCTCTCCCTCTTTTCTTCCTCCCACAATAATGTGGATTACCGGTAGTGACATGAGATTTGGAGATAAATGTTTATTTGATCCAAGATGGAAATTAGCTTCCATGATTATCAGAGGCACCTACCTAATTCTATATAAGTAATTTACGGGATCATTACAATTATTCTTGTACAAAGCAGTCCCATAAGGAGCTAGCTAAGTCATAGAGGAGATGAATTTTATTACCAGAGTTATAACGGCTGTGGGCTGTGTGTTCTTTAAAGTAGTAAAACCATGTTAAAATATTCTGCAATTTAGGCTTTTTAAAACTCCACATGCCATACCCCCAAATTAGTACAGTAGAGAGGGTAGCCTCTGTGGCCTGTGTGTGTACATATTGTGCCCTCACACTGAGTAAGCATGCATGTGGGCAATTGTGAATGTTTACATCTCCTACAACCAGTAAGCCAGTAAGCATGTATGTGAATGGATACACAGACCTCATGAACATTCATGTGTAAGGGAGTGAGAAGGTGGCTTTGGGGTGGGGCCCAGGGAGATGAGATTTTCTCTAAGTTATAATCATACTTCATGTCTCTGTCTTGGACCACAGAACTGGCCTGGAGTCTACGAGACCCAGGTTTGGAGATAGGTCCTACTACTTTTGAAGTCTTGTGATCTTAAGCCAGACCTTCAATCTCATTAAGCAGCAGTTTTCTCACCTACAAAAGAAGATAATAATGGTGTGAAATTTACAGGCCTACAGTAAAAGAAGTGACGGAAGAAAAGTGGTTATGAGTATTCTGTGCAGAGAAGTGAGTAGAAAAGTTTCTTGAAATGGTGACTGGGGCAGGGTGTGAGAGGGGCTGTTAGGCACAGACAGGAAGCAGTGAACTTCTCCAGTTGAGCAGAGATCAGGGAGCAGAATTCCAGGCACTCCACTTTCCTACTTAGGAAAAAAAAAGTGTTCGATTGTCAAATTTTGTGCTTTATTTTTGGGAAATTGTGAGAATTTTGGGAAATAGAAATGACCAACAGCTTCCTTTCAGCCTCCTCACCCGCTCAGCATTCACTCTCCACCCTCTGTAGCTTAGAAAACAAATCTCTCCTTCCCACTCGGCTTCCCCTTCCCACAAAGGCATCATTTTTAGCTGCTGTAAACAAATCCCCACAGTCTCTTGTCCTTATTATCGTGTTTAGATAAAGATCTGGCCAATTAGTGTTCCTGATGGAATGCAAATAAATCAGCTGCCCCAGGACCTACCCCAGAGGTGGGTGCCCCTCTGCCACCCAGGCCTCTGAACCTCAACATGCACTGGGCTGCTCTTTCTCTCCTTTTCCTTCTGTTGTGACTAAGAATGTCTGACTTTCAGATTCACCTGGTTTCTAATCTCTCTGCTTGGGCCCCAGAGCTGTTGTGTGATTTTACACAAGTCACTTACTGACTCTGAGCCTGTTTCCTTCTCTGTGAAGGAGCTTGGTGATGACTGTGTCTTAGGGTTGGTTGTGAGCAGTATAATTGTAAAAATAATACATCTGACAATAATATCAATAGCAATCCCATCACCAGTGACCATATGGATAATAGTAGCAACTGTTCATGGCTTTCCTACAAGCACTATATAGGCTCAGTGGTTAAGGGCTCCCACCCACCATAAACTGGCAGACCTCTGAGTAAGTCTCCACAGGGCTGGGGGAATTAGGTGATTCATTGGTATGAAGATCCCAGAACAGCATCAGGCTGCTGTAAACTCTTGCTACATGTCCACCATTGTTATCACTTCTGCTTCTTGCAATAGCTGTCTTTGGCCTTATTAATATAACCATTTCACAGAGGAGGAAACTGAGGCTCAGAGAGGTGAGATAAGTTGCCCAAAGTTGTTAAAGTTCCTTGCCCTGAGTACTCCGGTTTGCTTCGCCTCTGTTCTCCTCTCCTCTCCTCTCCTCTCCTCTCCTCTCCTCTCCTTCCTCTCCTCTCCTCTCCTCTCCTCTCC
>NW_003852416.1:21102122-21106667 GCF_000181295.1 Otolemur garnettii
CTCCTCTCCTCCTCTCCTCCCCTCCCCTCCCCTCTCTTCTCCTCTCCTCTCCTCTGGACAGCCCCAGCCAGTTACCAGGCTGTGCACATGCAGCCAGGCACCTTTCTCTCTGCTGCTGTGAATTCCTGCACAATAATCAACAGCCCTCCCCCTCCTCAAATCTTCCTGCAGGGCCCAGGCAGTGGTTCACAGCCCTGAGAAGAATGTGCCTTGTGACAGGATTGACTGGAAGCAGCCTTGACAATAAACACGGCTGGTGGGATGGAGACCTCTCTCCTCCCCTCTCCTCCCCTCCTCTTCTCTCTCTTCTCCTTCCCTCTCCTCCTTTGCCTATAATCACCCCGGTTAAAGCTGCTTCCTTTCTTCTACCTTGGTCCTTCTCTTTCCCTTTAGTATGGAGCTGCCAGTTCTCCATCCCACCACTGTGCAGTTAATGTTAATCATGATGATAAACTTGCCATGGGTGAACTAAGAGTTCCACACACAAGTATCATTGCCCCCTCCCCCCATAGTTGTGAAAATCGAGGCTGGCAGAGAAGAAATTACTTGTCCAAGGTCAGGAAGCAAGTAAGGGGTCTGTGCAAGACTTTCAGGACTGTAAGTTAGACACCACTGCGGCATGCTTGGGTAAGCTAGGACCTTCCCGTGGGAAATGAGTGCACTCTAGCCCCATGGGGCTTATGAGCTAGAGTTCACCTTTAGACCTTGGAAACCTGCACATTGGAATCTGAGCAAGCACCTGTGTCTTGGGCATGCACTGTGCGCTCCCTGAAGAAGAGTTGTAGATTCAGATCCTGCCTTCACTAGCTCTTTGGGCAAACTCTTTAACCTCTGTGATGTTTCTGCTTTTCCGATTTGTAGAATTGGGAATACTAAAGGCACTTACCTCATAGGTTGCTGAAGATTAAAGGAGTTTACCTCTGTAGATCACTCATCGTGGTGCTTGGCACAATGAACGGCCCAATAAATGTTAGTTTATTATTATTAACCCACCGACAAGTTGTGGTGGCTGACGGTTTCCGTTTCTGGGTGTGAGGTCTGGATCCTTGTGCGCAAGGAGGGGCCTGATGGCGCCTAATGGCGCCCTTTGGCTGTGGCTGGCCACACAAGTGCAGGAGTTTGTGAAGAGCTGAGTTCACCCCAGTTTTGCTGTGTTTGGGGGCAGGCCGGTGCGATTACGTTAACGCAGGCTGCGGCGACTTCCCGACCTCACTTTGTGCGTCTGTCCCGAGCTGCATGCGTGTGGAGGGCCTGTGAATGTTTGGAGCCAGGTTCCCATTGACGCGCTTGAGGGGACCTCACCTGCTCTGGATTTAGATTTCTGCCAGGACGAGAACCTCTCGTTCACCTGACAGATGCATGATGTCCAGTGTGTACACAAACTCCAGTGAGGCTAGAGTCCCAGAGTGCCCCGCTTCTAGATCATCGAACAATTTGCGCTATTAATGGTTATTTTATTTATATCGTTAGAATAGTCCCCTCGTCTGTTTACACCAAACGTCTGGCCTTCCCAGCCACACTGTTTGGACAGGGGATTATACTAATGGATGGGAGCTGGGAGGGGAGGAGCTGTGCTGGGCTGGAGGACACCATGGGATGGGCATGGAGGGATGGGGGAGTAGGCTTCTCCTTGGCCCCGACCTCTGACCTTAGAAGGGAAGGAAACTTGTCTGCAGCAACAAGAAGCCTCAGCCTTCAGGCTGAATATGACTGCTCCCTGGGGCCCCTACCCCTTTTCTCCAAATGTCCTGATTCCAAACTTGAGGTCTTAATGTCAACAAATAAACAAGACCAGGAGCTACCAGGGCAGCGGTGGCAGCTTTGACTGCCCCCCAGTCTGAGGTAGCTGACTTAGAGCTTTGGCCTCCAAATCCGGATTAGGGCCAAGCCCCAGGCACCTGTTGGGGTTAGAGCTGTCTTCAAAGGGCCCCAGTTCTGCTAGATATACCTCCCCAAATTGAAGTGGCCTAGCAGCACCTGTCCTAGGTGTGCATAAGCACTCCTCTTGCATGCCCAGGAGCAAAACGCCGCTTGCACCCCAACCCAATGCCATCCCTTCCAAAGGCCATGGAGAGGCCACCATGTGGCAGTGGTGGGTTCCCCACTCGTGCCCAGGACCAACTAGGGTTTCTTGGATCCTATCAGTCTTCAGCTTGAAAAATCTGGGCCTGGAATATCCTGTTTCTAAAGTTAGGTGTCTTTGTGGCAGGGCTAGGGGTTGATGTGTATGTAAATGTATCTAACGTTTAGTTAGCATTTACTATGTGCCAGCCACCATGCCAAGTACTTCACTCTTCACGACGATCCTAGGAACTATGATCCCTTTTTACAGAAGAGGAAATAAGGAGGAGGAGGCTTCAGTAATTTAAGCAAGATCTCACAGCTAGAGTAAGTGGCAAAGCCAGAACTCTAACCATGCAAGCTGTCTGCAGAACAACGGTTTTGGGGGTTAGCATTCATTTGAGATCCTGAGGTAAGGTCTGGACCCTCCCTCTGAAGAGTGCCCATGGTATATGCAATCCTTGAGACTCCTCAAGGTCCATCCAAGGACATCTGATTCACAACTGTGGCTTTATGGGTTATTCAAATCTCATTTGGTTTAATCTGTTAATTTTGAACACAGACTGAGCATAGTGCATTTTATGTTTTACAACTGAAGGTTCCTGAAGCTCAGAGAGGTAAAGTCACTTGCTGCGATCACGCGAATGGTAAATGCGGCCTTGGGCTCTCCCATTTTTGGACTCCGCAGTCTCCGTGCGCATCACTTTTCCAGCTTTTCCAGACTCTGAAGTTCTCCCTTTCCTTGCCTCTCGGCTCCCTCCTCTCTGGCGGCGGCCGGGAGAAAGTAGGGCCAGCCATTTGCAAGATCTGGGTGTTTCTTGGGGCCTGCTGGGAGGTGATCGGCTGGCGAGGGGCGCAGCGCCAGGCCAGGGTCGCCCTGTGCTCTGCGGACCGCGCTGCCAGGACGCGCGCTCTAGTAAACGGTTTATCTAAAGACAACTTCTGTTTCTCGTTTGCTGTCCGGAGTTGCCCTGCAGCCAGCAATGAAAAATGCGCCTTTTCCCGAGACTCTGGAGCTGGTGATTTATGTGGGAACCGTGCTCGCCCATGAGGCCTGGGCTGCTCCGGGGGTGGAGGGCAGGGGCCGGCCGGGAAGAGAACCTGCTGCCCCCGCCCTTCCAGCGCCCGCTTTTACGGCGCCCCCTTCTACCCCTTCCAACGGGACATTTTACAGCCGCTCCCCCAGGAAGCTGAGCGTTTTATCGCGGTAAAGTAAACACCATTATCCCAGGTCCATTAACGTGGAGATTTTCGCTGAGTTGTAAATAGACCTCTAGAGCGAGAAGGGCAGCCCCCGAGAACTCCCTTGTAAAACGGTAAAGGCTCTCCGAGATTTATGGCCCCTGATTGGCCCCCAACCCTCTGAGAAATCCCGGCTTTGGCCAAAGCCAGAAGGTAGTGGGGCATTCCTCCTAACTTGGAAATCTCCCCAGGGTGTTAGGGTAGGGAGTCCCCAGGACGCGCCTGGCTTAGTCATTAATTTTCTTCAAGTCAAAAGCCCAAGAATGCTGATTCCTTTCCGGCCGTGCATGTGAAGATAAACTCTTAGCCCGGAGCAGCCATTGTAGATGCTCCCCAGCCCCTCCACCTAGGGGCCAAGGGTGCCTGTATTCCAGGCTTTTTTTCTCATTTGTAAAGTGGATAGCGCTTTCAGCAGCTACTTAGGAGTCTAGTAAGCAGGAGGAACTTGTAATTAGTGGGCACTGCCCAGACACCTCATAACCCAGGACAGTTATGGTTATTTGGCCAGTTTGTATGGCCTTGCATCCTTAGCCTGTCTTTCCAAAACGATATGCTCACCCACCCTATCTAATTCTTTGGCCAGCCTATACATGTGAAATCAAATAGGGATGTTAGGGCTAGCACACAACAAAGCGGGCAGTTCTTTCTCTCCTTCTTTCTTTCTTTCTTTCTTTCTTTCTTTCTTTCTTTCTTCTCTCTCTCTCTCCCCCTCCCTCCCTTCTTTTTTTCTTTTTTTTTGGTGGACAGGTGGTCTTGCTGTTTTGTGAACTATTCCAGGAAATTTCTGCTCATCTAGAGAGTGGTTTTCTTAACCCCTCAAGCCAATATTTATGTCAAACAGTGGATTTTGAACTAGGAAGGGTGGCTCAGTTTGATTGGGAAAACAAAGGGACAAGTTGCCAGGGGCCAAGGGAAGCTGCTGCTGTTAGCCTTTTCTAACCCTTGCCAAGGTCACTTGCAGGGCATAGCCCATGCCCAAAGCTGTTCTTTCTTTACCTCAGAGAACTCTAATTCTTGTGGAGTCCAATGCCTGACTTAAGGATTGGCTTTTGGGGGAGAAGCAAGAGAAAGACATGTTATCAATTGTTTTCTATTCTTTGGCATACCTGGCTCTGTCTAAAACAGAACTTTTATTTTTTTTATTTTTTTTTTCCTTTTTTTTTTTTTTTTTGAGACGGAGCCTCAAGCTATCCCCCTGGGTAGAGTGCCATGGCATCATGCTCACAGCAACCTCCAACTCCT
>NW_003852416.1:21106820-21250061 GCF_000181295.1 Otolemur garnettii
AGCCACAGGCACCGAGCCAAAAAACCAGAACTTTTAAACTCATTTTTGTGCTGAGGAACACTTTGGCATTTGGTGAACCTATAGACATCCCTTTACTCTTCTTAAATGCATAAGATAAAATACATATATCACAAAGGAAGCTAATGGTATTGAAATACAATTACCAAAATCTTTTTTAAAAATAGGAATATAATAATATGTGTACTTCTTTATTGACTGGATAACAAAATCTAGTGCCAGTGTCCAGTGACAACTGTAATTTTAATGCATTCAAAAGAATTCAGCAATGTTGAATTCCAGTTAGGGGCAATAGAAATGAAGATGTATAGGCATACCTTATTTTATTGCATTTTGCTTTATTGTGCTTTGCAGATATTGTTTTTTTTGGTTTTTTTGGTTTTTTATTTTTTTTACAAATTGAAGGTTTGCGGTAACCTTGCACTGAGAAAGTCTATTGGCACCA
This sequence comes from Otolemur garnettii, assembly GCF_000181295.1. NCBI lineage: Eukaryota > Metazoa > Chordata > Mammalia > Primates > Galagidae > Otolemur > Otolemur garnettii. The sequence goes on from NW_003852416.1 coordinate 21,107,284, forward strand.
TTTTGTCAACAAGATGTATTGTATTCTAGTAATTCTCACAATACTTTCCCATTATTATTCTATCTGTTATGGTGATCTATGATCAGTGATCTTTGATGTTACTATAATACTTGTTTTAGAGTGTCATGAATTGTGCCCATATAAGATGGTGAACTAAACTGATAAAAGTGTGTTTTGTTTTGGTTTTTTTGAGACAGAGTCTCACTGTGTTGCCCTCAGTAGAGTGCTATGGCATCACAGCTCACAGCAATCTCAAACTCTTGGGCTTATGTGATTCTCTTGCGTCAGCCTCCCGAGTAGCTGGGACTACAGGCACCCGCCACAACACCCAGTCATTTTTTGGTTGTAGTTGTCATTGTTGTTCAGCAGGCCCCGGGCCAGGCTGGAACCTGCCAGCTTCAGTGTATGTGGCTGGAGCCCTACTCACTGCCACGGGAGCCAAGCCAATGTATGTATTTTGTTTACTCAGTTATCCAGCCGTTCCTGCCCTCTATTCCCTATGACACAACCATTGAAATTAGGCTAACTAATAACTTTACAATGAGCTCTAAGTGTTCAAGGGAAAAGAATGTCACTCACTTTAAATCAAAAGCTAGAAATTAATTGAGCTTAGTGAGGAGGGCATGTCAACGGCCTAGACAGGCTGAAATCTAGACCTCCTGAACCAAATACCTAAGTTGTAAATGCAAAGGTGAAGTTCTTGGACAAAATTAAAAGTAAATACACTAATGAATACACAAATAAGAAAGTGAAATAGACTTACTGCTGATGTGGAGAAAAGTTGAGTGGTCTGGATAGAAAATCAAACCAACCACAACATTCCCTGAACCCAAAACCTAATCCAGAGTAAGGCCTTAACTCTCTTCAATTCTGTGAAGGCTGAGAGAGGTGAGGAAGCTGCAGAAGAAAAAGTGCAGCTAGCAGACGTTAGTTTATGAAGTTTAAAGAAAGAAGCTAGCTCCACAACCTAAAAGTACAAGGTGAAGAAGCAACTTGTCCAGAAGATTGAGCTAAGACAACTGATGAAGGTGGCTACACTAAACAGATGTTCAGTATAGACAAAACAGTCGTCTACTGGAAAATGCCAGCTAAGACTTTCATAGTTTGAGAGAAGAAGTCAATACCTGGCTTCAGAGCTTCAAATAGCAGACTGCCTTTCTTGTTAGCAGCTAGTACAACTGATAAGTTGAAGCCAACTCTTATTTACCATTCCAAAAATCCCAGGGCTCTGAAGAATTAGGCTAAATCTACTCTGCCTCTGCTCCGTAAGTAGAAAAACAAAACCCGAATGATAGCATATCTGTTTACACCATGGCTTACTGAGTATTTAAAGTCTACTATTCAGACCTAGTGCTCAGGAAAAAAGGTTCCTTTCAAAATATTTCTTTCCAATGACAAGGTCCCTGGTCACCCAAGAGCACTGATGGAGATGTACAAGGAGATTAATGTTTTCATGCCTGCTAATACAACATCAGTTCTGTAGACCATGAATCAAAGAGTAATTTTGACTTCCAAGAGTTATTATATAAAAATACATTTTGTTAGACCGTAGCTACTACCATAGTGATTCCTCCGATGGATCTGGGCAAAATCAATTGAAAACCTTCCAGAAATGATTCACCATTCTACATGCCATTGAGAACATTTGTGATTCATGGAAAGAGGTCAAACATCATTATTAACAGGAGTCTGGAAGAAGTTGATTTCAACCCTTATGGATGACTTTTAAGGGTTCAAGATTTCAGAGGAGAAAGTAACTACAGATGTGGTAAAAATAGTAAGAGAACTAGAATTAGAAGTAGGGCCTGAAGATGTGACTCTATTGCAGCAGCCTTATGATAAAACTTTAATGGATGAGGAGTTGCTTTTTATGAGTGAACAAAGACAGTGGTTAGAGAAAAGGATTTCTCTGGAGAATAGTCAGGGAAGGATTCATGGAGGAGATAGGTTCCTGGACCTTGAAGGAGGGTGGTTGTTTTGACAGGGTGAGGAGGTGGTGGGAGAACATTCTGAATTATCCTGCATGTATTTTCCACCAACACAAAGATGCAGTCCATGTTAGTCCCAAGAGTTATACTCTTTAAAATAGGGAAGAGTTTCAATGCAATATTACATGGTTTCCCAAACGATAAATATGCAAAGAATTTAATAAAATCATATGTTGAATAGTCCCTCAAAAAAGGAACATATTGAAAGTGTAGGCTTGGCACCTGTAGCTTAAGTGGCTAAGGCACCAGCCACATACACCAGAGCTGGCAGGTTTAAATCCAGCCTGTGCCTGCCAAACAACAATGACAACTACAACCAAAAAATAGCCAGGTGTTGTGGCGGGCGCCTGTAGTCCCAGCTACTCGGGAGGCTGAGGCAAGAGAATTGCTTAAACCAGGGAGTTGGAAGTTGCTGTGAGCTGTGATGCCATGGTACTCTACTCAGGGCAGCAGCTTGATGCACTGTCTCAAAAAAAAAATAAAAGAAAGAAAATGTACGTGGAGTATGATCTCAATTATGTAAAGGGCACAGAAAAAAGATGAAAGAAAATACTTGAAAATGTTAACACTTATGGCCTGGGGCCTGGCATGGTGGCTTATGCCTGTAATCCTAGCACTGTGGGAGGCTGAGGTGAGTGAATTGCTTCACCAGGGAGTCTAGCAGGGCTTTAGTGTAGCGTAGTGACTGGAGGGCCCATAGGTACGTGGGCAGGGCTGCTCTGCATGTTTACTTCTGAACACCTATAGGCTCCCTCTAATTCTCAAGTAGTAGATCAAAGAAGAATTCTGCAGGGTGGCCCAGTTAGTTGGGATGGGAGGGAGAGCTAGATTTGGTATATACATTATCAGGGTAAAGCAAGTATACTGAGAATCAGGGCCAGGCTTACCTGGGCACTGTATCTTTGGATTAAAGAGCTAGTACAATGGTAGAGGAAATCCTGGGGATGGCAATGCTCAGAATGTCTAGTTCAAGGGTCGGAAACATTTTCATGTTGGAAAGCTGCATTAATTTAGCTGTGATCAAATAAGGCTACATTCAAGAAACTTCAATTAGCTATACTTAAAAATATACATTATTTTATAAAAATCTAACTACTATGTACTTAATTTCAAAAAATGAAGACTTGTTAATTATAAAGTTAACTAACCTTTTAATGACTTTGTTGTGTCTGCTCTTTGTTGGGAAGTATTTGGATATTTGGTTGCACCATGGAAATCTGTAGTTTCACTTGATCCTCAGGATGGGTATGAGTCATTTGTGACCTTAAGGATGTCTTGATTTGGGGTCAGGAGGAGAATGTAGATTCACAGCAATAAGTGCTTGAAAATCAAGAAAGCATTTTTCAGGCACATTGCCGAAGGCATGGGTATGCTACTGCATTTTTCCATGTTTTGACTGGATTTTTCTTAGCATTAATGACTTTAAAATGTCATCTACTGAGAGAGCTTAGGTAATTCTATCTGTAGTCCTTCAGGTGCCTTGGGGATATCAACTAGGTGAGGCTGAAATGCTCACTTGAGTGTGATGTCATGATTCTCAAAGTCAGTGAATGTTTCATTGTATTCTCCGATGAATAGGTCTATAAATCTATAAATCTTCAAATGATTTGCATATGTCATCCTGCTCATTAATGACCTTTGCTAACTGGGGAAAATGTTCATTTGAAATTTTCTTTTGAAGAAGAAGTGTTTTGAAAAAAGATAGCTTTTTTCAAAAGCTTGAGCCCAGGAGTTGAGACCAACTTGATCAAAAGTGAGACTCCATAATCTTAGTTTTCTTTTTATTGCCACATACCATATACAGACTTAGTTTTACCTTGCAAAAAAAATTCAAGGCATTTTAATTTGATATGATATCACACAGAAATGCTACATTCCTATAACGCTTTTTCAAACATTTTTGAATTTTTTGAATTACATTGCTGATTCTGTTTTTCATAAAGTTTAATTATCTATTCTTGCAGAGATAGAATTTTGACTAATACCTGTTCTTGCAATAGCCAACACAATCTAGAATAATATAGCAAATCCACGCTGAATATGTGATGGTTCAATTTTAGCATGTTATGAAACTGACCATGTCATGTTGCATTTGCACAAATATAATTAACAGTACATATAACTTTGTTTCAAAGTGTCAATTAAAGTTGTAGCTTTAGCACAGAGATTTTGCTGAGATAAGATACAATGAAAAGAAATATCTGTGGCTGGGTCCAGGGGCTCTTGTCTGTAATTCCATCACTCTGGGAGGCTGAGGTGGCACCATTACTTGAGCTCAAGAGTTGAGACCAGCTTCAACAAGAGTGAGACACTACTAAAATTATCACAATCAGCTGTGTGTTGTGGTGGGTGTCTATAGTCCCAGACCTTTAAAAAAGGAAGGGTGCATGGGAGGTCAATAATATGTGACCTTAAATATCTGAAAATACTTTTAATCTGCCTTTATATTTGATTGCTGGCTTATCTGGATCTAGAATTTTTGTTTGGAAAATAATTTTTCTTCAGGGTTTGGACAACATTGTACCACCTCCACATTAGTGTTGAGAAATCCTCATCCTCCCTAAATCACCTATGTTTTCTCTGGAATCTTATGGAACTGTGGCCCCCAACCCTAGATATGGACCAGTACTGGCCTGCTAGGAACCAGGCCACACAGAAGGAGGTAAGTGGCTGGTAAGTAAGTGAAGCTTCATCTGTATTTACAGCCATTCCCTATTGCTCTCATAACCATCTGAGAGCTCCTGTCAGATCAGCAGCTAAATTCTCATAGAGCATGAGCCCTACTGTAAACTGAGCATAAGAGGGATCTAGATTGTGTGTGCCTTATGAGAATCTATCTAATGCCTGATGATCTGAGGTGAAGCTGAGGTGGTGATGCTAGTGCTGGGGAGGGGCTGCACATATAGATTATCATTAGCAGAGACATTTGACTGCACAGAAACATAATAAAACATTTCAGCATACTATATTGCAATGCATAATAATAGAAATAGAGTGCATAATAAATGCAATGCATTTGAATCATTCCAAAACCATCCTTCCACCCTCTGAGCCAAAGAAAATGTGTCTTTCATAAAACTGTTCCCTGGTGTGGAAAAAGATTAGGGATTGCTGTTGTAGAAATTCCTTTTCCCCCAATGTTGTGAAATTCCACAATAATGTGTCTTACTGTGGATCTATTTTCACTCAGCATAGATTGCTAATCACCTGATGGACCCTTTCAGCTTATCAATTTGTGTCCTTCAGTCTGGGAAATTTTCTCACATTATTTCATGGATTTTTGTCTCCTCTACCTTCTTCTTTTTCTCTTCTATTATTTGAATATTGGATCTTTTGGACTGATGCTTTGTTTTGTTTTGTTTTTTTTGTCTTTTCATTCCTTTTTCATCTCTGACTTTTTGTTCAACTTTCTGGAAGATTTCTTAGGTAGTGTCCTCTTGCTCAGCACCTAAAGTTTTCACTGTTGCTTTCACATTTTTAATTTTCATGAGTTTCTTTTTATTTTGTCCTCTGAATGCTATGTTTTTTGAAATACAACCATTCTTGTTTTGTGGTTGCAATATCTTCTCTTATTTCTCTGAAGGTAGTATTCAGAATTTTGTTTTTTTTTTTCTTTTCTTTGCATAACTGCTGAATCTTTCAAGTTACAATATTTTCTGTTTTTCGATCTTTGCATTTTGTGATAATGACTTTCCTCAGATGTCTGGTGATGCTTGAATGTTGACACTTGATTAAAACCTGACCTAAATGTGCTGATAACAAACTGAGAGAAGAAATGGGGCTTTTGACTCTGAACTTCACCTGACTGTGTTTTGGTGAGCTGTTTGTAGTGGATCCCTGATGTTAGACTCTTTAGGTATTTCCTCTTGGGGTAGACAAATTCTCAGGGAAGAATCTTAGGATTTCCTGCGTGGTGCTGCTGCTCCTTCTGAGATTTCGAGGATTCTATGGTATAAGTTGGGTTGGTTCCCAGCTTTCCACAGCAAACAAACAAGGATAGAAGTGTGATGTGAGGTTAAATTCTGTATCCTAACATCAAATTTTTATTTCAGAAAGGTAAAAACATCTTGCATCAGTGTAAAAAGCTGCAAAAAGCAAGTGGATTATGTATTCCCTAGCAGTTCAACTCATTTTTTAGTTACCTGGAGTAATAGAGGGAATTCTAGAGTTCCAGAACAACAGAATATAAGAATTGAAAGTACCTTGGTGCTAATTCAAACCTGACACATGTGCAGAAAACCGCCAAGCCAGTCATCCTTTTTTGACTCCAGAAGGTATTCTGTGAGCTCAGCATGTGCCTGGCCTAATATGTACACAGCTAGCTCTAGATCCTTGAGCACATGTCTCCCAAGGGAAGGGAGGAAGCCCAGAAGTCTAGATCTTGAGGAAAAGGGAACTTTCAGAGGGGGTCTGCCCAGTGGATTATGTGTGTGAAACAGAGGCACTAAAGCAAACTGAATGCTGCCTCAATAAGGTTCTGAACATTTGGTTTGGTCCTGGAGGAGAGAGTCAAAGAGTTATTATAAGGAAGAATGATGGAGGAACACCTCATTTCCCATTGCCCTATTAGGGGTAGTACAAGGCTAAACCCTAATTTCCAGATCTATCATTTAAACCTGTGCTATGGGGCAAGTCAATGAAAAAGTATCATTAGTTCTAGCAGCCTTAATAGGTAGAATCATAATGAAAAAAATAAGAACCAGAAGCTTTTAGGATGATCTTATAGAAAAACTAGCCAGGTGTGGTGGTACATGCCTGTAGTCCCAGCTACTCAGGAGGCTGAGGCAAAAGGATTGCTCAAGACCAAGGGTTTGAGGTTGCTGTAAGCTATAATACCATGGCATGTCTACCCAGGGCTACAGAGTGATACTCTGTATCAAAAAAAGAAAAAAAGAAAAAAGATGATCTTAGATGTCATTCTGGTTATTCTTTTCCCTGTAATTCTACTCATTTGACTTCACATCCTCCTTTTTTATTTCATTGTATTTTGTATTTTTTTCTCATGGGGGATTTTCCAGTAAAAATCAGAAAATCTGCTAGATAAATTCTAAAAGAGCTGTAACACATTTTACATTTTACATTTTACTTTTTATTGCATTTCTATTTATTTGTTTGCATAGGTATTAAATTTGTATTTTTCAAACTTCAAAAGTTACAAGTGTCCTGAAGTTTCCCATATGATAGCCCCTTATTTTCCTTCTCCAAAGGCAACCAATATTATCAGTTTTTAAAATGTATCTTTCAAAAGCATTTTATGCACATGCAAGTAAATAAGGATATATTCCTTTCTTCTTCCTTTTTACCTCTTGCAAAGATGGTAGCCTTTTATGCAAGGTTTCTACACCTGGCTCCCCACCAAATGGCACTTGTTTGACATGACTCTACCTAGTATTTAATTGTATGGATGAACCATGGTGTATTTAACCAACCCATTATTAGTGAACCCGTGGGTTCTTTTAGCCCTATCTTTTCTCTTCTAGTCTTTTCCCTCCCCTCATATATTTCTGAAAAATACAAACATTTAGAATTTTAATAGGTATTGCCAAATTAATTACTAAAAAGGTTATAGCAGTTTACATTCCCATTTTATACATAGGTATAAAAGTATCTTTTTAAAAAAACAACTTTAAAAATGTGGGTTATTTTCAATCTCTGAAATATTCATTATCTAATCGGTATTATTTGTTTATTTTAAAGTAGCGTTTTCCACAATTACACAAAAAGTAAATGGTTGGTAGGTAAAACTTATACAATTCAGAGAGGCAAAATAAAATGATTATAAAATATCATACTCTCACCCAGCATTAACCACTTTATAATTTAGGGAGGGTATTTACTGCCGGTGTTATAATTTATATTCCATTTCTTCCTTGTTTGGTACAAATGTGCTAGCATACTATATTTGTTATTCACTTCTAAAAGCTAATAGTGCGGCTCGGCGCCTATAGCTCAACTGGCTAAGGCGCCAGCCACGTACACCTAAGGTGGCGGGTTCGAATCCCCAGCCTGGACCCGCCAAACAACAATGACGGCTGCAACCAAAAAAATAGCCGGGTGTTGTGGCGGGCGCCTGTGGTCCCAGCTACTTGGGAGGCGGAGGCAGGAGACTCGCTTGAGCCCAGGAGTAGGAGGTTGCTGTGAGCTGTAATGCCACGGCACTCTACCCAGGGGGACAGCTTGAGGCTCTGTCTCAAAAAAAAAAAAAAAAAAAAAAAAGCTAATAGTGCATGATAAACATTTTGTATATTTTCAATTACTTCTGTCTTTAATATATTTAAATTTTTATTATCAAAATTTGAAACACATAAAACTAGGTAGAATGTCATAATGAAGATCCATCTATACTCTGCTTAGATTTTAAAACTATTAATGTTTGCCCATTCATTTCATCTATTTCTTTCTTTGCTGATTATTTCAACATACTTTCTAGCTATCATGACATTTTCCCCTAAATATGCAATATGCTTTTCTAGATTTTAGTAAAACCATTCTTCTTTGATTCTCTCCTTAATCTTGTATTATTATTATTTTTAGAGGCAGAGTCTAACTTTGTCACCCTTAGTAGAGTGCTGTGGGGTCACAGCTCACAACAACCTCCAATTCCTGGGCTTAGGTGATTCTCTTGCTTCAGCCTCCTGAATAGCTGGGACTACAGGTGCCCGCCACAATGCTCAGCTATTTTTTTGTAGCAGTTTGGCTGGTGGCCAGGTTTGAACCTACCACCCTCAGTATATGGGGCTGGTGCCCTACCCACTTAGCCACAGGCACTGCCCTTAATCTTGTATTATTACAAGTCATTTTATCTATATAAAATGCTGCCTTTAATCTTGTATTGTTACAAGTTATTTTATCTATATAAAATGACACAATATGGTGTGTACATGTAAATATATATAATGTGTATGTGTATATATATATATTTTTCTTTTTTTTTTACATGATAGAATTAACAGGGCTGCCCTGAGGCAAAATAGTGGAACCAGGCCGGCTTCTTCTCCCCAGGTACCCAGCACCTTTGTCCTTTTTCTTAAAGAAAATCATTTGCATAAAGTTGCTGGGAACATAACAAAATAATACACACAGAAGAGCACTAAGTCTTGTTAAATTTCTCTTTAAATCAACATTGTCTGTGAGGTAGCTAGGAAAGGCATTAATAGCCTTGTCTTCAAGATCAGAAAAACAAGCACCTGTGAACTTCAGGACTTGATATACGTCACACACTAATGAACAGAGAAGGGATCCAAACTTGTCTTCTTACTTTAACACCAAGTGGTCTTCCTCCTGGGAGTTTTACATCTTAAATGAGGAGTTTAGGAGATGGTGGACAGTGAAGCTTCATACGAAATGGTGAACTAGTGATATGGGACTTTGGGTTTTGAAGGAAGGTATTTGGGGAAGGAACTACCTTTCCAAAGAATCCAGTCTCTTCTACTGCTCCACCAGGAATCTGAGGTGAACTGATGAAGATCTGCCTCAGCAAAGGAACTGGCTGGGGAGATTTTGCAAAGGAAGAACTAGCAGAATGTAGGGATTTGCTGGACATTAGAACAGAGGAAGAGGCATTGAGGAAGATGCCAAGATTTGAGCTTGGGTGAAAGGAAGACTTCAGGCTTGGAACTGACTTTGGGGGAAGGATAACAGTACCATCTGCCTTTGTAAAACAAAAGGCTCTAGGTAGAGGTGTTGAGTGGTCATTTGAAGATTCAGGATTACCACTCAGAAAAGGAACCTATAAGGTTGTGGAGTTAGGAATCACTGAGGTAGAGGTGATGGTAGGGAGGGAGGTCATGGGAGTAGATGGGTAGAGAGACAGAAAATTGGAAGTGAGGCATGGAGAGGGTCAAAGATAGTGTCTTGAAGGTAGAGTCATGTTCAGGGTCACGGGAGAAGGAAAAGACAGAAAAAAGAGAAAGATAAGAAGTAGGAGAGAATAAGGGGATGATGTAGTGTCACCAAAGTCTAATGGAGAGTCCCCCCAAAGAAGGCAGGGCTGGTCCGCGGACTAGAGGTTGCAGGACGCAAAGGAAGGTGACAATTGAGAAAAGGCCAACAAATATGATGAAAGCTGAGAGCATGTTCTGAATTAAGTGGTTTGGACAAAAATCAGGCTAAAGGATTATGAAAGGGGTGGGGTATTTATAAAATAAGCATGCATCACTCCATTACCTTATGCTCCTCTGCTGGGGTCACGAGACCCTGAACATGGCAAAACAATGGGACACACCCTCCACCCTTCCTGCCAGTTCAAGTCCCAGCTTCCATTCTTTTTTTTTTTTTTGTAGAGACCAAGTCTCACTTTATCACCCTCCCTAAAGTGCTGTGGTGTCACACAGCTCACAGCAATCTTCAACTCCTGGGCTTAGGTGATTCTCTTGCCTCAGCGTCCCAAGTAGCTGGGACTATAGGCACCTGCCACAACACCTGGCTATTTTTTTGTTGCAATTTGGCCAGGACCGAGTTTGAACCTGGCACCCTGGGTATATGGGGCCAGCGCCCTACCCATTGAGCCACAGGCACCACCCAGCTTCTATTCTTTTGCAAGTATATACTACATCAAATCTTCTGCTATTATTTAAACTTCCTTCTTCTTAAATAAAAATATTGACAAGATGTTGTAATACAATGCTCTTTGCCCTCCACCACCCTATGCCCATAATCCTACATAGCTTTGTGATTCAAAATATTCATAGGGAAGTCCCAGTGATAATGAGAGGGCAGTGGGGAGGAGAAAGGAGAATGAGACAGATTATGTGTGTGTTTAATTAAGATATGCTGTGCACAAACAGCAAAGTGCACACATCTTACTTGTATAGTGTATGCTGTGTAACTACCAGCCAGACACTGATATAGAAAATTTCCAGCACTCTAGAAGGCTCCCTCAATGTCTGTGATTGCGAAGAACTAATCCAACTCCAGAGAAAAACCTTGGTGGGAAGAAGGAAGGGGCAAACCTTGGGAGCAGTAGAGGCAATAGTTTTTGATACATTTACCCCCTGTGGATAATATTTACATGAACTGTTCTCCATGTTCTAGCTGCTCTGGAGAAGTAGGATGGGGTGATGGTGCCTAGACACTGAGCTGTGACCTGCATTTGAATCTTGGTTCTACCACTTATCAACTCCATAACCTTTCATAACATACATTTCTTTTCTTTCTTTCTTTCTTTTTTTTTTTTTTTTGAGACATAGTCTCACTATGTCACCCTGGGCAGAGTGCTATGGCGTCACAGCTCACAGCAACCTCAAGTTCTTGGGCTTAAGCGATTCTTTGCCACAGCCTCCCAAGTAGCTGAGACTACAGGCACCTGCCACAACGCTCAGCTATTTTTTGGTTGGAGTTGTAATTGTTATTTGGCAGGTCTGGGCTGGATTTGAACTTGCCAGCTCCAGGGTATGTGGCTGGTGCCCTAGCCGCTGAGCTACAGGTGCCGAGCCATAACATACATTTCTGTACCTCAATGTTTTCATCTGTAAAATGGTGTAATAATGATACCCACTTGATAAGATAGTGGAGAAGATTGAGTTAGACACACTGAGAATAGTGCCTACTGCATAGTAGTGCTCAATAAATATTATCTCTTTTTAACCCATTAGTGGGAACTCCAGCTGCACCACCAGAGCCAATGGAGCATGTATTTGGGGGTGGTCATGTTGTTCCTTCAAATCCCATCCTTGGCTTATCCACTTTGCTTACAAGGAGCTTCTTCTCTCACATGGGTATACACTTCTGGCAGAACTCAGCCTCTCCTTGGTATCTCTGTTCTAGCCTATCCCTGAGCCCTGCACATGAAGCTGAGGGAGTGGAAGCATCCAGTCTAGCCCTGGTGGTGACCTAGTCAAGACCTTTCCACCACACTCTGGGTCATCGGAAAGGCTTGCTCACCATGTAGGCTAGCCAGCTTCCAAGGAATTCATCAGTGACTGGAATTGGGGTGTGTGTGACCCTCATCTGCTCCCAGCGTTTGCCCCTTCCTTCTCCACACCCTAATTTCACCTCTGGAGTTGGACTAATGCTCCATAATCGTAGGCAGGGTGACAGCAAGGTGTGATGGATGGACAAGGAGCCACGGAGTGGCAGGGCGCTTGGTCAGAAATCCAAGGCTGTGTTTATGAGACGGAAGAGGCTGTTTCCTGGAGCAAGCATAATGCAGCTCTAAAAAAGGCAGGGGAAATACATCATGCAAGAGAGCATAACCCTGGGAGGGCCGCTGGGAATCCGAGTACCAGAGAAGCCCTGGTAGGTCAAGGTGCCTCTGACAAGGCCTTTTTTATAGGCCATTTGCGTGAGGGTTTGCTGCTGTTCCCTGAAGAGCTGACAGCCTCTCAAGGTCTCAGTAGGGAGCTTGAAAGCTAATCTTAGACCTTCTCTACTGGCCCTGCCATGCATTTAGAAAAGAAATAACAAACTCTATTGTTTAAAATAAAAACCTGCAAACGTGACAATTTTGACTGTTGACTCTTGTGTTGCTGCAAATAGATTAAGACCATCAGCTCCTTCCCGTTCCTCCAAACCCACCACAAAAGAAAATTTAACTGGATTCTCCCAATGATCAAGAGAAGTACCAAAATGTGTTATCCCCAAAGGGTGTGTTTTTTTCTTTCTTTCTTTCTTTTTTTTTTGAGACAGAGTCTCACTATGTCACCCACAGTAGAGTGCTGTACTGTCATAGCTCACAGCAACCTGAAACTCTTGGGCTTAAGTGATTCTCTTGCTCAGTCTCCCAAGTAGCTGGCACTATGGGCACCCACCACAATACCCAGCTATTTTGTTGTTGTTGTTGCAGTTATTGTTGTTTAGCAGGCCCTGGCCAGGTATGAACCCACCACTTTCAGTGTAGGTGGCTGACACCCTAACCACTGTGCCATGGGTGCAGAGCCCCAAAGGGTGTTATTATCTCTGTTTATTACTAAGGGTTCATGTTCTTCTGACTTCTTTGATGATCCTATTGTGTTATAAGGGGACTCAGGATAAAATGAGAATTCTGTATTAGTTTCCTACAGCTGCTGTAACAATTAGTAGCTTTACACAACAGATATTTATTCTCTTACAGTTCTGGAAATAAGTTTGACTGAGTCTTTAAGGTTAAAATCAGGGTATCAGTAGGGCTGATTCCTTCTGGAGGCTCCTGAGGAAAATGTTTTCCTGCCCCTTTTAGCTTCTTGTGGTGCCTGCAGTTCTTGGCTTGTGGCTGCCCCTCCATCTCATCTTCAAAGCCAGTGGCCAAGTATCTTCTATCTTGAATCTGTTCCCCTCTGTTGCCCTGTAGACTTCTTTTCTTTTATGGTCTAATCTTCCTCTGCCTTCCTCTGATAGGACATTTGTGATTAATTTAGGGGCCACCCAGATAATCCAGAATAATTTCCCCATCTCAAGATCCTGCAAAGTCCCCTTGGCCATATAAGTTGGTTACAGGGATTAGGACCTGGATATCTTTGGGGATTGTGATGTTTAATTTTATGTGTCAGATTGACTGGGGTAAGGAATGCTCAGATAGTTGATGAAGCATTATTTCTGGTGCTCACTTTGGCAGCACATATACCAAAATTGGAGCTATACAGAGAAGATGGGCACAGCCCCTGGGCAAGGATGACATATAAATTAAAAAAATAAAAAGTAAAAAACCCACCCCACATTATTTTTGGGTGTGTTTGTGAGGATGTTTCTGGAAGGGATCAGCAATGAGTCATGTAGTGAGTAAAGAGGACCCACCCTCACCCATGTGGGTGGGCATCGTCCAACGTGTTGACTACTTGAGTAGAACAAGAACGTGGAGGAAGGGCGAGTTTGTGCTCTTTGCTGGAGCTCAGACAGCCCTCTCCTCCCGCCTCAGTGCTGCTGGTTTCCAGGTTGCAGGATTCAGACTAGCACGTTGACCATCAGCTGCTCAATTCTCAGGCCTTCAGACTTGGACTAAATCACATTACCGGCTTTTCTGGTTCTCCAGCTTGCAGATGGCAGATCGTGAGACTTAGCCTCCATAATCACATGACTGAATTCCTACAATAAATCCCCCTTCATATACATATATAAGAACCAATATATCCTATTTGTTCTGTTTCTCTGAAGAAACTTGACTAATAGTCAGCCTGCCATGGCCTCAAGTAATCATAGAACTTCACTGAGCATTTACTGTGCACCGGCGGTTGTGCTAAGTGCCTTGATGCAGGTCCTCTTTTTACTCTCCAGCCCTATGGAGTAGATATCGCCTGTAACATGCAGACAGTAACAACTAGCGTTCGATTAATTCTTAGTATGTGCCAACCTCTCTTCTTGAATTTTAGATGTAGGAGGTTGGATAATTAAATTCACAAATTCATCCTAGAAAAAGTGCTACATGCCTCATTGCTGAATATCACAACAGTCATATTGGCCTTGGCCATCTGGTGACCATTGTGATATTCAGCCATGAGGTACATAGCACTTTTTCTAGGATGAGTTCACGATCTTAATTGTCTGACCTTGTATTAACTCTTTTAACCCTCCCAGCAACTTATAAGGTAGGTTGTATTATTTTTTCCAACTTAGAGATGGGGAGGGAGGCCTAGAAAAGTAACTTTCCCAAGATCTAGGGAGAAGCAAAATTGAAATGTGAACCCAATCACATAACTACTAAGCATCCTTCCTGCCAGTCGGCTTTGTTCTTCCTACTTCATAGCAGAGGAGTTTACCTGGCTCTTGGTTGTCCTTATTCCACTGACAAAATGAAAGTGTACTGTGATCTCAGGGTCACCTAGAAGGTCAATTGACCATAAGTCAGTTTTGTTTCATTGCCTACGTGTGTTCCTTTGCATTCAGTATTGACTTATAACCCCTTTGAAACTAAACATTCTTGGAGGAATAATATGTTGTCAGTAATACCATTGTGTGAATAGCTTTACCTACCAGGTAGTTTTTATAAAACACAGAGAAGCATGAATTCGAAGGGTTACAAAAGAGAAAGCTGACATGCCAGGGTTGAAAATTATGAAGAAGGGGATGGAGGATTAAAGATTGAGGAATAAAACAAACTGGCTTCTCCCCTGGGAAGAAGAGGTCATGGTGAGAAAGGGAAGAGAGAAAGGTGGGAGAGAGGGGAGAGAGAGAGAAAGAGGCTTAACAAATGAGAACTGGAGTTTTTTGAGTTTTGAACCCACTGAAGTTAAGTTTCCTTCAAAGTAGCCCTGTTGAAATTGTGGAAATGAATATAAAACCCAGGCACTGGCGTGGATACTTTATTGGAAAGAAGGTGGACAGAAGAGATGATAAAAGGGACTCATTTCATCAGAGTTTCATCCCAGTAAAACCTTTGTCCATTATCGCAATCTATTAATTCAAGAAATATTGAGCTGCCACTGGAAAGGCTTCCACCATCACATATACAATTATGATGGAATTCCAAACTGGCAACTCACAGACCTACTTCTGGAAGCAGTATTTTTGCCAGCAAAGCATTTTAAAAACTGAATTAGTTTTTCTTTTCTAAGTTAACACATGTACTTTTAGCTCCTCTACTTCCCATATTCTCTATTGGCATATTCCCAACATTACTTATTCGGGCCCTGTAGGCGTTTGAGTTTGCAACCTTTGCCATGTGATAGAGGCTGACAAACTTTCGGAATGAAAGCTGCTAAGCTAAGGAAAACTATGTGTACAATCATCTTAGTAACTCTAGAAGGTCACACACCTGGCTTTCAGCCTCACTTGCCCACTAAGTGTACCCCATTAGAAGACCCATATGTCATGAATTTTACTGCCACAAATTATAGAGTCAGATTATGTGCCATTTTGTCCTTCGTCCTTGGCTCTCCTGGGAGGCTGGAGGCTTTTTCTCCTTTTGAGTAAATTGGAAGTGTTTGTCTCAATGGCTTTTAATGGGTGGGCAAGATTAACCTCTAGTTTTGACTTGTACATGGGTTGTGTGTTCAAAAGAGTAGTTTAGGTTAAGATTTGTGGGTGGTTTCATGAGCTGAGAGCCAATCTTACATCAGATGATTTCACCAAAAGCGACTGGCAGGTCTAAAAGAGAGCTTAGACTTATTCATTCATTCAACAAGTACTTATTTTATGCTAGCATTTCGCATAATAGAAATGAAAGACAAAGTTGCTATCCTAATGAAACTTAAGTCTGATAGCACAACTATTCAAAAATCATGTATGTAGTCCAGTACTTTTTTTTTTTTTTTAGATAAGTTCTCACTCTACTGCCCAGGCTGAAGTGCAGTGGCAGCGTCATAACTCACTGTAACCTCAAACTCTTGGGCTCAAGTGATCCTCCTGTCTCACTTTCTCAAGTAACTGGGCCTACAGGTATGTGCCTGCACTCCTATCTAATTTTTAAATTGTTTTGTACAGACGGGGTCTTACTATGTTGCCCAGAACCGATGCTTTTAGTATATAGACAAAGGAACCAGGATCAGATTGGGGACATGAACGATCTAAAGTCACACAACTTGTAAGTGACAAAACTAGAACTGAAAATAAGGTTTGACACTGATTTCCTGGCTTTTTCTGCTTTCTACTTTCTTCGTACTGCCACACTTTTCTTAATAGTTTTTATCTGCTTTCACCTTCCACAGTGATCTATCCCAAACTACCCTTCTACTGGTGTTGACCTTCCTGAGGTCTCTTGAGCTTGATTGTCTATTGAGTCTCCTATTTTCAAGAATTGAGCTGAGCATGTGGCTCATGCCCTTAATCCCAGCACTTTGGAAGCCAAGGCAGGAGGATTCCTTGAGGCCAAGAGTTTGAGGCCAGCCCAGGGAACATAGTGAGACATCATTTCTGCAAAAAAATATGAAAAATTAGTCTTGTATGGTGACATACCCTTGTAGTTCCAGTTACTTGGGAGGGTAGGGCAGGAGGATTGCTTGAGCCCAGGAGTTCAAGGATACAGTGAACTATGATCCTATACTGCAGAGTGGGCAACAGAGCAAGACACTGTCTCAAAACAAAGTATAGAATTGAGCATTTTGTCCCATATTTATAGAGAAACTTTCCTTCTTTATTGTTACATTATGTTCCTCCCTCCATTTAAGTTACATTCAAAGGCTTCAGCACCTCTGGCAACTATTACATTTCTACAACTGGATTAAATTCTTGTTTAAATGGGTTAATTTTACAGAAGAGTGTATACTATATGATTCCATTTATATGAAATTTGAGAGGGATATAAATATGGGCACACCAATTCTATTGTATGGCTGATTTATGTATAATAAAAACTATGCTTGAAAAAATATTTTTTTTTCTGAGACAGAGTTTCACTTTGTCACCCCCTGTAGAGTGCTGTAACATCACAGCTCACAGCAACCTCCAATTCCTGGGCTCAAGTGATTCTCTCGCCTCAGCCTCCCAAGTAGCTGAGACTACAGGCATCTGCCACAATGCCTGCCAGGATCTCGCTATAGTTCTGGCTAGTCTCAAACTAGTGAGCTCAGGCAATCCACCCACCTTGGCCTCCCAGAGTGCTAGGATTAGGCATGAGCCACTGCACCCAGCCTTGAAAAATTCTTAAAGTTTAGCAAATGCACATATCCATGTAACCATCACCAAATTGAAGAAATAAAACATTTCCATCCTCCCCAAAAGTATTGTTGAAAATGGCAGGATTTCCTTCTTTGTAAAGGCTGAATAGTATTTGACTGTGTATATACACCACATTTTCTAAATCCATTTATCCACTGATGGATGCTTAGGCTAATTCCATATCATGGCTATTATCAACAGTGCTGCAGTGGACATCCGAGTGCAGATACCTCTTTGACATATGCTGCTTTAATCTCTAAAATATACTACGTATACTCAGTTTTTTTTGAGGAATCTCCATACTGTTTTCCATAATGGCTGTACTAATTACATTCCCAATAACAGCCTACCAGGGTTCCCTTCTCTTCACACTCTCACTGATACTTTTGTTTTTCTGATAATAGCCAATTTTATGATAACAGGTGTAAGGTGATAGATATCTCATTGTGGTTTTAATTTGCATTTCCCTATCAGTGATGTTGAACATTTTTTTTCATATGCCTCTGGTCATTCACACGTCTTCTTTTGAGAAATGTGTATGAGGTTCTTTGCCTATTTTTAAATTGGGTTATTTGTTATTTTTGCTATTGAGGTGTTTGAATTCCTTTTATATTTTGGGTATTACCTCCTCATCAGATGTGTGGTTGGCAAATATTTTCTCCCCTTCTGTAGGTTTTCTTGTCACTCTGTTGATTACCATACCTTTTATTTGGACATCCCAGAAAGCACCGGTGACTAAGTCCCAGTCATTCCTTAACTTTAGCTTTAGCCTCTACTTCATTCTCTTCAGCCTCCACCCTCATAAATGATCTTCCTTTTTACTTCATCTTTAGCTTTATACTCGATCTCAACCTCATTCTCAGTCTTTGTCTTCTCCACAGGATCAGAAGGAATTAGTCTTATCTAAATATCATCTAACTAGTATCTGATGATGAAGAATTTCAAGTTTCCTGAGTAACCCCACCTACTCTCCAACTTGCCAGCACAATTTCTGGCATACCATCTTTCTCACACCAGTCTGTAGATAACTGTTTTCTAAAATATTTCTGTTCAATAGGCTTGTGTATTGCTTTCTTCACTAACTTGTGAGCTTCTCCAGGATAAGAATAATGGCTATAATTTATTCTCTAGGCTAAGAATCTAGCATAGTTACTTCTGTATTGTGAAAGTTAATGTATGTTAACATGACAACATGATTACACTCACACTGGATACGCAGGATTTCTTCACTAGTCATTTTCATTTGCTTTTTGTGTTGGATCCAGAAGTTCGTAATCTTTTCTTATATTCATGATACATTATTAACTATCACCATTAAATTTTACTCAATTTACTCAAATAAATGAATTTTGTATTCATTTATTAACCCCATAAACATTTATCATGATAAAAGGAGTACAAAAAGAACAAGACACAACTTCACACTTCAAGTCTAGTGATATCAACTAAGTTTTTCTCATTTTTCAATGCTTTTTATTTATTTTGGCTTTGTAGTTGTTTTGCCAGGAATAATTTCACTTGAAAGAATAACTTTTATTTTGTGAAAAATTGATGGATCCTTCTTGCAAGAACCAGGAGAGACAGCAGCTTTTGAGGTCTTATGTGAGTTTTTTCAATGGTCCTTTAACCACAATGTGGCTGAATTTGCTCTTACAGTTGGCATGCTTTGCATTTTTTCTGGCATTCAACTGGACTCCTCTAGTTCCTTTTCATGTGAAAGAAGCTTAGGTTAAATAAAAGGGGGCCTCAAAGTAGTTAAGATGCCAAAGAAAGATGAGGAACAACTGTATAGAAAGACAGAAAAAAGGAGAACCTTTCATGATTCTTGATCTTTACCCTATAGGGAGATTAATTTTCTAAGCTGGAATACATATGCTTCCAAGTTGTTGCAAGATGCAACTTGGAAGATGCAACTTGGACCATGGGCATGGTCAGGGAATATAACAGGCTGAAGTACGGAGCTCTAATCAGATTGAATCTTAGGGAGGGACTGTGTACTGTCCTCTCTTCTGGGTCAACTGATTTAGAACTGGGTAAATCCCTGTGTGAAAGAAAAGAGGGTACAGAATTCCTTTCCTTGAACCTTCTACTTAGGAAGATGCTATTGCATCCTTAAAAGACAGCAATCTGGATTAACATCATTTTGCTTCTGAGAGCATAAAGAATACATTTCAAATTACCCTCTCCTTACATATCAAATCTGTCAACATAGATGATTATATTATTATTGTTGTTGCAATTGCCAATGTCCAATGTAGTTCACTGTGGTAGTTTTACAGCATAGACAGAGTAATAGACATTTCAGAAGAGAGGGGTGTTAGGTATGTTCTATGGTACAGAGCTGGTAAGAAGTCGATGCACATCCTTCACCCTGTATCTTTAGCCTGTTCTACATCTTCATTTTTTAAAAGATCCTTTACAATCTGGGGTTCCCTTATCTCCTCAAACTCATTTTCCATATGGTTCCTCAATCAAAACCCCTCTTACAGGTTAGGTCAAGTTTCCTTGCTCTCCTCCCTCCCCCACAGGATACAAATCCCTTGCTCAGTTCCCCTTGGGAGGAATGCCTTTTCTGCCTTTCCCAATCCTTTCCTTCCTCCAAGGTCCACTTTAGACCAATGTCCTCCATCAAGTCCTCCCTGACAGCTCCTGCCCAGCTCCCTCTTCCTTCTCAGACCTCCTAGCACACAATGGTATGTGATAATAATAGCTTTTTTTGGCCCAGTGGTTGACAAAGCACTGCGCTTACTTCTGATTTTCACAAGCCCCTGAAGTTGGTAAGAATTTTCTTGTCCCTTCAGCAAGAGTGAAAAACCAAGGCCATATTGCAAGTAAATGGAAAAACTAGAATGTCAGTCCAGGCCCTGTCAGTCCGAAGCTTTCCTAATATAGCTTTTGTTCTATCTCAGCTCTGTACCTCAACAGGAAAAATTAGATGCCCCAATAACTATTTGTGATTCCTCTATCGACCTTGTCAGATCTTCTTTCTTCCTATATGTTACCTGCTCCCAGCACAAAGTGGTCACTTCTGCTTGTGTGAGCCATGAGCATGCATGAGTGAGAGTTTGCAAAGCGCCAGGGGTGGAAAGTCTGTTCTTCCCAGACATGATCTGTGATGGAAGCTATAGTGGGGGCATAGGGCTTGGGTCTATTTTCCAAGGATGGTATTTTTGAGGGGATGGTATCCCTGGAAGCTGGAAAGGGGGGGGATACCTCTAAAGCATGGTGGAATGAGGACATGACTTCACTTGTTCTGAGGGGTTCTTTGAGAACCAAAGAAAAAGGGTATTTAAAAAAACACTAGCAGAGAGAATCTCTCTTTTGGCTGAGTGACATTTCATACCTATTCACATCAGTATGTCAGTCTTTGAGAAATGAAGAGCTAAAAGCAGCCTATTTTTTTTTTTTTTTACTAGACAAAAGGAAGAACTGGGTGTTCCCCCAGGAGGAGACCCGAATGTGATGAGTGAAGCATTAGGACTGAAGCTGAGTCACTGGCATTGGGAGTGGGGGTGGGGTTAGAGCTTTCTCCTAAGCTTTCAAAACCTTAAATGTGCTTAGGGCCATAGTTACACACACCTGTTGGCTGCAGCCAGTGCTGGTATTGTCAGCATCTGGGACACGGCTCAGGGAAAGTCTCCAGCTGTCTTTAGTTTTTCAGAATGGATCTCCCATCAGGTGAGCTAGTGTTTCTATTTATTTTTTCTTTCTTTCTTTTCTTTTCTTTCTCTTTTCCTTCTCTTCTTTCCTCCTTTCTTTTAACAGGGTCTCATTCTGTTGCCTGGGCTGGAGAACAGTGATATCATCATAGCCTATTGCAACCTCAATCTCCTGGGCTCAAGAGATCCTCCTGCCTCAGTCTCCTGATTAGCTGGGAGGCATGTGCCATCATGCTCACCTAATTTTCCTGGTTTTTTTTTTTTTTTTTTTGTAGAGATGGGGTCTTACTATGTTGTTCAGGTTGGTCTCAAACTCCTGGCCTGAAGCGATCCTCCCACCTCAAAGTAGAGGCATGAACCATCATACTTGGCTCTTATCTTCTGTGGCCTCTGCTAGCTCAGGCTTTCTGACAGCAGGGTGGTCTCAGGGTGAGCAGATTCCTTATACGGTGGCTGGTGTACTCAAGAACAGCTGCTCCAAGAGGCCTGGGTGAATGGTGCAGGATTCTTATGATCTAGCCTCAAAAGTTCCAGAACATCACTCCCATCTCATTTTATTGGTGAAGCAAGTCACTAAAGCCAGCTAGATTCAAGGGAAGAGAAATTAGACTCCACAGTACAACAGGGGAAGCAGCAAAAAATCCATAGCTATCTTCAGCCATCACAACTGCCCTGTAGTCTGGTGGTCTGCAGATGAGTGGACAGGTACTCTAAGGAAGAGATCATTAGAGCTGTTGCAGTGGTCATTAGTTGGGTAAGTCCTTGTGTCTGATTGGCCCCATGAGAATGTTCATACAGTAGCAGTGTCACAGCACAGCAGTGTCACAGGTGGTAAATGTTCAATAAATGTTGTCTGTCAGAACAGCTGAGTCACCTTCTGAAGTGAAAATAAGTAGGAAAGTAGTGAATATCACTGGGGACTTCAGGGTAATCCTGGAATTGGCCTTGCACTGCTATAGCTTCCTTTCTCCAAATAGTCTGGAATCCATCAAATATTTTCTGCTACACAGTGTTTGTTACAAGGTAATCTGCCTGGTATAGCTGAGGCATTTTGCTAGGAGCTTTGCGGTATGCCAGGGTGACTTAAGCATGGCTCCTGTTCTCAGGAACATTTATAACAATTCTTCCCTACCTACTGCTGGGGTCTTACTTTCCAGCCTGGGTAGTAAGCAAGACTGGGACAATGGAGAGGTGGGAAATGGTGAGGGGAAGCACTTGTCACAACCATTGCTGTAGTTATTCTCCAAGGGAATCAGCAGCTTGCTTCTCATCCCTTCCAGCTCCCTCTCAGGCTGGGAGGGAGCAGGGAATCTCAATGCTGGATCTTCACATTTTTCTAAAAAAAATTAAAAGTCCTCTGTGCCCAGAAGTCTGATTATCTGGGGAACAATTTTTTCAGCACATATTGTTGGCATAGAAATAAATCTTCCCTGAGGGGTGGGGAACATCCAACTCCCAGTGGGTGGAGTTGGGCAAGTCTTCTAGGCAGGAGCAGAGTGAGCTTCAGTGGGAATTGGAGACACCAGGGGAATGAAGAATGAATCACGGGCTTCTTGAATTAAGGAAAAGTCTCAAACTGAACAACTCAACGGGGATGATAATTGAACATATTTCCTGGGATCCTCTTCTTCAGATGAAGGATGATTATAGATCCAGTCTTGGGGTTTGGGGGGAGGAAATTCAGTGGAAAGGAAATTAGGCAAGAGGCATAATATAGGCACGGCCGACAATAGCCAAAGAATTGAATGAAAGGGCTCCATCTGGAGGCCTTTTCTGGTGGTGATAGCGGAAAAGCAGGACCTAGGTGTGTTGGGGCAGTGGTTTGGGGGTTTGAAGAGGCGAGGAGGAAGATTCTTGGCCTGAAGCTCCCTCATAAATGGTGTCAGATTGTGGAATTCTAGGGTGATAGAATGCGTGGGAAGAGAGCTGTGCCTGTCTGAACCCTGGAGGACGTTACTAAGCGGAAGGGGATAAGGTCACCTTCATCAGGGAGGAGAAGCTATTTGCCAGATGCCAAGGACTGGCTTGTGGGTGCTGTCTCAGCTGTGGCGCTGTCGGTTCTGTGAGTGTCCCTCCACTCCGTGCTTTTACTCACGCTGTTCTTTCTGCCTGGAGTCCTCTCTTCTCTTCTCAGAGCTGGATGCCATGAGGCTTTAAGATTCAACTGAAGCATCAGGAGCACAGGGGAACCTTTCCTGATTATTCACAGTTTGGATTAGGGGCTCCTCTTCTGTATCCTGAGTGACTTGGAGCCCATCAGACATAAGCTCCCTAAGGAAGGGATGTGTCTGTCTTGCTCACTGTAACATTCCTAGTGCCTAAAACTTGTAATTTCTTAATAAATATTTATTGAATGAAATATCTGTTGTAGCAGTTATTGTAGGTATTAATTTTTTTATCTTCTCTATACATATACATGTGTTTATTTGGCTTCCACTTTTTGCCTTCACAAAATTAAAAAGGCTTAAAATTTAATGGCAGTAACAATGTTTACGATAAGGACTGGAAACAAAAACCTCGCAAAGAACGAACGAAGATAAATACATTTGGAAAAGAAATCAGATGATTGCTGCAACAAAATATGGAGCAATAATAGTAATAATGCAAAAAAAAAAATCCAGCCTCATCCTCCTATATAGCTGGGACTATTGGCATGAGACACCATGCCTGGCTCAGGTTGGTCTGGAACTCCTGGCCTCAAGTTTTCCTCCTGCCTCAGCTTCCCAGGGCTAGGATTATAGATGTAAGCCACAGCTGGCCTAAAATTGTGAGGAGACTCAGACTGTCAGCTTCCTGAGGGTAAGGACTGTGGCTTACCCATCTTGGTATACCCAGTATATGAGTTCAGAGTCTGGGGAATAGAGAGTGGGAATAGTATTTGGGGGAATAGTATTTGTTGAATGAATATTAGAAAGGGAGAGGGCTGTCTGAAGATACACATCAGGTTAATTGGTGATTCTAAGGTCTGGCTTACAGTAGACCACCAGGGGAGCGTTGAAAATTCTGCTGCCTAGGCCTCACACCACACAAGTCAAAACAGAGTCTTTAGGGGTGGGGCCTAGGCATCTGTATTTTTAAAAGCTCTAAAGGGGATTTTAATGTTAAAAACCTGGGAATGGAGTCCCTATCTGCTGGAGAGGGAACGCTGTGTAAGTATTAGAGCAAAAGAGAATAAAGAAGTCTGGATTCCAACACCACACTCTGGGTTCTCTCTGCAAGAAGAACCAAGGAATCTAACTAAATGTGCCCTGTTTTGAAGAAATTAGGGCATTTCCAAGAACAATAGTCTTGGCCATAATTCCCAGGACCAACAGAATCAGCATTACCAGGGATCTTATTTCTAAATGCTGAATCTCAAGCTCATCCCAAACCTACAGGATAGGAACCTAATCACCCACTGATTCCTGTGCACACTGAAGCATGAGAAGCATTGTTCTGAAGTGCTTATTTTCAAAGTGTGATTGGGACACCAGCATTGTCTGGGGTGGGATGGGGTCAGGTTATGGTTCTTAGATTTTAATTACAGTGGAATTATCTGAGGGTTTGTTAATCACCAATTGCAATCCAAAGGGAAACTGGGAAACCCATAAACCATCTTATTCAGTAGGTCTGTGGTAGTATACAAAAATTTGCATTTCCAACAACTTCCCAGGTAATGTTGATGCTGCTATTTGAGGGATCACATGTTTGGGCTACTATAAATAAGGTTGTTATGACCATTCACATTCAATTCTTTGTATGAACACAAGCTTTCATATCTTTTGGATACCTAGAAATGAAATTGCTGGATCAGGCTGGGTGCGGTGGCCCATGCCTATCAGCCTAGCACTCTTGGGAGGCCGAGGTGGGTAGATCTGGATTGCTTGAGCTCAGGAATTCAAGACCAGCCTGAGCAAGAGCAGGACCCCATCTCTAAAAATAGTCAGGTGTTAAGACAGGCACCTGCAGTCCCAGCTACTCAGGAAGCTGAGGTAAGAGGGTCGCTTGAGCCTGAGAGTTTGAGGTTGCTGTGAGCGATGATGCCACAACACTATACCCAGGGCAACAAAGTGAGATCTCTCTTGAAAAAAAAAGAAAAGAAAAAAAAAGAAATTGCTGAATCATAGGTGAGTTATATATTTAATTTTTAAAGACACTGCCAAATAGTTTCCAAAGTGTTTGGACCATATTGCCTTCCCACCAACAGTGTACGAGAGTTCTAGTTCCTCCGCATCTTCACCGACCCTTGGAATAGTCTATTTTTAATTTAACCCATTTTAATAGACATGTGGTGGTATTTCACTGTGGTTTTAAATGTCCAGTTGTTCATTGCTAGTGTATAGAAATGCCACTTCTTTGCATATTGATCTTTTATCATGCAACCTTGCTGAACTCATTTATTAGTTGTAGGAGATCTGTTTTGTAGATTCTGTAGGATTTTCTGTATAGATGTCATGTCATCTATAAATAAAGACAGTTTTAATTGTTTCTTTCCAGTTTGGAGGCTTTTTTTTGTTTGTTTCCTTTTTTATTGCATTGGCTATATATTCAGTGCAATGTTGAATAGGAATGATGGGAGTATATTGTTTTGTCATGTTCCTAATCATTGGTAATAAACATTCAGTCTTTTGTTATTAAGCATAATGTTAGCTGTAGACTTTTAAGAGACCGTTAATAATCAGGTTGAGGATACTCCTGTCTGTTCTTAGCGTGGTGACTTTTTTAAAAAATGAGGAATGGATGTTGAGTTTTTTCAAATGGTTTCTCTGCATTTGTTGAGATGATTATATGGTTTTCTTTTTAATTTTATTAATATGATAAAGTACATTGATTTTTCTTTCTTTTTTTCTTTTCTTTTCTTTTTTGAGACAGTCTCACTATGTTGCCCTTGGTAGAGTGCTGTGGCATCACAGTTCACAGCAACCTCAGACTCTTGGGCTTAAGCAATTTTCTTGCCTCAGCCTCCTAAGTAGCTGGGACTACAGGCGCCTGCCACAATGCCCAGCTATTTTTAGGTTGCAGTTGTCATTGTTGTTTAGCTGGCCTGGGCCAGGTTCAAACCTTCTAGCCTCGGTGCATGTTTCCAGCTCCATAACCACTGTACTACAGGTGCCGAGCCAGAACACTGATTTTTCAAACCTTGTGATACTGGGGTAAATCTCACTTGGTCATGAGGTATTTATCCTTTCTCTATATAGCTAGATTCATTTTGATAAAATTTTGTTTAGAATTTTGACACCTATGTTCATAAGGGATATTGATCTATAGTCTTCTTGTAATGTCTTTATCTGGTTTTGGTATCAGGGTAATGCTGGTTTTATAAAACAAGTTGGGAAGTAGTCCTACTACTTCAGTTTTATGACACAGGTAGTGTAGAAATGGTATTATTTCTTCCTTGAGTGTTCAGTAGGATTCACCAATGAGGTCATCTTGGTCTGGAGATTTTTCTTTTTCTTTGTGAAAAGATTTTTGTTTAAAAATTCAATTTCTTTAACAGATAAAGGGCTGTTTCCTCTTGAGTGAGCTTTGGTAGTTTGTGTCCTTCAAGGAATTTGTCTATTTCATATAAGTTGTTACATCTGTTGGTATTATTTTTTCATGGTTTTCCCTCATTATCTTTTTAATGTGTATAGGATCTGTAGCGATGTCACCTGTCTCATTCCTTATAGTAGTTTTATTCTCTCTTTTTTCCTGATCACTGCTCCTGGAGTTTTATTAATTTTATTGATCTTTTCAAAGCATCAGCTTTTGGTTTCACTGTTTATCTCCGTTTTTCTATTTCATTGATTTCTACTCTGACTTTTATTATTTCATATCTTCTCCTTACTTTAGATTTAATTTTCTCTTCTTTTTCTAATTTCTTGAAGTGGGAGCTGAAATCTTCCAATTTAGCTCATTCAGTTGAGACCTTTCTTCTTTGCAGATATGGAGATTTAGTGCTCTCAGTTTCCCCCAAATACTACTTTAAAAATATTCCAAAAATTTTGATAGGTTTTATTTTTATTTTATTTCAGTTAAAATATTTTCTAACATCCCATTTGATTTCTTATTTGATTCATGGGTTATTTAGCAGTTGTCATTTAATTTCCAGATACTCAGAGATTTTCTAGAGATCTTTTTGTTGTTTTGTTTCTACCTTAATTCCATTGTGGTCAGAAAGAGAACATACTTTGTATAATTTGAGTTCTTTTAAATGTACTTAAACTAATCTGTGGCTGAATATGTGATTTATCTCGGGAAATGCTCCACGTGCACATGAAAAGAATGTGGATTCTGATGTGTGGAGTGTTCTATAAATGTCCATTAAGTCAAGATGTTTGATACAGGATTTTTTAAAATAGAGTTTGTTTAACTCTTTTATATCCTGATTTTCTTTCTACTTATTTTATAAATTGTTGACAGAAGGAGAAGGGTATTTAAAAGTCAAATTATAACTGTGGAACTATCCATTTATTCTTGTAGTTCTATCAGTTTTTGCTTCATGATTTTGTTGTTGTTGTTGATAACAACAACACTCTGTTATCTTGGGTAAGTGCCATGGTGTCATCATACCTCATAGCAACCTCAAACTTTTGGGCTCAAGCAATCCTCTTGCTTCAGCCTCCTGAGTAGCTGGGACTACACAATGAGGGCTGAGTGCAGTGGCTCATACCTGTAATCCCTGCACTCTGGAAGGCCAAGGTGGGTGGATAGCTTGAGCTCACGAGTTCAAGACTAGCCTGAGTAAAAAAAGAGAGACTCCCATCTCTACTAAAAATAGAAAAACAAAACTGAGGCAAGAGGATGGCTTGACCCCAAGAGTTGGAGGTTGCTGTGAGCTATGATCCCACATCTGTCTATGATCCCAGACTCTGTCTCAAAAAAAACTCAAACCCACAATAAGATATCATCATTCATACCTATTCAGAGATATATTACCATAAACCTCAAACAAAACAGAAAAAAACAAGTGTTGGTGAGGATGTAGAGAAATTGAAACACTTGTGCGTTGTTGGTGAGAATATAAAATTATATAGTCACTGTGAAAAATAGTATGATGATTCCTGAAAAAACTAAAAATAGAATTACTACATGATACAGCAATTCCTCTTCTGGGTATATGTCCAAAAGAATTGAAAGCAGGGTCTCAAAGAGATATTTGCATATTGCTATAAATAATAGCACTGTTCACAATAGCCAAAGGGTGGAAGCAACCCACTGTCCATTGATGGATGAATAAATAGGCAAAATGTGTTGTATACCCACAATGGAATATTGTTCACCCTTAAAAAGGAAGGAAATTCTGAGGGATGCTGCAATATGGGTGAACTCTGAGGACATTACACTAAGTGAAAAAAGCTAGTCACAAAAAGACAAATACTATAATATTTCACTTATATGAGGTATCTAAAGTAGAATAGTGGTTTCCAGGGACCGGGTGGAGGGGGAAGTGGGAAGTTATTTAAATGGTGTAGAGTTTCAGTTATGCAAGATGAAAGCATTATGGAGATTGGTTGCACAACAAGTGAATATACTTAACTCTCCTGAATTCTACATTTAGAAATGGTTAAGGTGGCACATTTTGTTATGCATTTTTAAGCACAGTAAAAAAAATCTATAAGAAAACACAAAATAGATCATGAACTAAAAAAATATATATATAAAAACAGGAAATCTATTAATATAATTCCAAAATATTTTGGGGAAAAATAACATATTGTTTGTCTCTCTAGAAAGTCTGTTTATAAAACATGTTCTTTCTAACCCTCTAATTATAAATAAAACAAATGGTATTTGTTTTTTAAAAATATATATCTTCCAATTTCTACTTAATGTTTGGAACATATTTAACAGTTATAATTATTATTTTTAACATCTCTCTCTGTGAAATCTAATATCTATATCTGTTCTGTGTCAGCTTCAATTGTTTCATCTCCTCACTGTGGATTATCCTTCCTTCCTTTTTTGATGCCCGGTTATCTTTTTACTGGATTCCAGGAATTTCAATTTTATTTTGCTAGGTACTGCTTATTACTGTATTCCTATATATACTGTGGAGCATTATTCTAGGATTTGGTTAAATCACTTGGAAATGATTTGATCCTTTTATGTCTTGCTTTTAAAATTTGTTAGGCAGGACTGGAGCAGTGTTTGGTAGGACTAACTAGACCTTACACTGAGGCATGGCCTTATGTGTTCTCTACCCCGCAGCAATCTTAAGTTTTCAAGTCTGGCTGGTGGGAACAGATGCCATTCCCAACCTGGTGGGAGCCAATCACCTCTAATTTTTGTGGATGGTACTTTCTCTGGCCTCAAATAGTTCCCTTACATCTGTATGCTCATCGGTCCTCAGCTGAATACTCAAGTGGGAACCCTCTGCAAACCTCCAGAATGTCTCTGTGTGCAGTTCTTTCTTGTACTCCGTCTGAGAACTCTAGCAGCCATGGTTTCCCCACATTCTCAGCTCCGTATTCTCAACTTAATGGAGTTAGTTCTGCTCTGCCTGGGTTCTCCCTTCTTTGTGCTGGGGCTTGGAAACTCTCTCAAGGCAGTAAACTGGGGCAATCGCAATGCTTGCTTCATTTGTTTCACATCTCTCAGGGATCATCATCTTTCTTTGCCTGATATACAGTGTTTTTCAAACTGTTGTTTCAATAATTTTGTCAGTTTATTTGGTTGTTTCAGCTGGGAAAGTAAACAAGTCCATCTGGCCAGAAGCAGTCTACATTTAAACTTTAAATGTTTTTATCCTGAAAGTTACTTATATGTTTTATAGCATTAAAAATAATTGTTTCCTGTATTTTTCAAATAAAACCATAGTTCTGTTCACCCCAAAACTGACCAAGTGAATTGCCCTTTGCTTTAATAACAACCCCACTGGCTCAGTCCAAGAACAGAACTGCATTTGAATATAAACCAAGCTGCATTAAATCGCTGTGTGTGTACTTCACAATGACTGGTAAAACAGGCTGTAGTTCTAGGTATAGCACTTGAGCTAGAGCAGCAGCAGTAAATCTTTGCCTCACTCAAGTATGGCCATTCTGTGGTTTGCTTTATAGCTGACACGTCAAAGATATTATAAGGAAGAAGATGAAACTCAAAGGTAAGATTTATAAACATATGCTCCCTGCTCTTAGATTAAGTGTCCCTGAAGAATTCAGCCTAAAGTGGATCTCTCTAAGTCAAAATCCTGATGGTGCACACGCTGATGTCTTCTATTTGGATATGAACGGGAACCGTTAAGTGACTCTGTCAACCGTTAAGTGACTCTGTAAATCTGACGATGGTGAAGCAGAAGCGTTTATTTGATGCTGTGGAGTGTGTGGGTGGGGAAGTGCAGAATGTGAAGCAGGAACAAATGGAAAGTTCCTGCAGACACAGAGGAATGACAAAGATATGTCAGGCACGTACTGAAGTGCTAAAGTGTAAGTGCACTGTAGAAAGAATGAGGACTCTGCAGCCTGGACTCAAATCCTGTCTGTGACAGTTACAGCTGTGAAACCCTGGGGAAGTCACTTAACCTTCCTTTCTAGTTCCCACAGTGCTACCTCCCAGGGTGCAAAGCAGTTAGGACAGTGCCTGGATGCAGTGAGTCCAGAATGTAAATGTTGGCAGTTAGGATTATCATCATCATTTTTGGTGTTATGGAGAATTGCAAAGGGAGGGATGGATATAGAATGTGTGGGCATCAACAGGACAGCCTCCTCCATCATGTGGAATCTGAACCGGGCTTTGACACATGGAAAGAATTTCCAGCGATGGAAATGGCAGTGATTCTGGGTGTAGAAAACAGAATGAGCTAAAGCCCAAAGGGAGAAAAAATGTTTTTGAGATACACTTAGAGAAAAAAGTAGTCTAGAGTGAATGGCATTCCTGGGGAGTAGAGGATGATAAGGCTAGAAGGGCAAAAATTACAATATTTGGCAATATTTTGATATGATGTGAAAAAGGAGATGTTGTGTATAACCCAGATATAAGCTGGATATCTTCATGGCCCAGTCTCAAAATGACAATGAATGATAACAACACAACAGTCTAAAACCAAAAGGATCTTGAAACTAATTCAAAATTTTACTTGCAGTTCTCCAAGAACATTAAAATGCATACAAATTCATAAGCTTTAGGAACAAATTTTAAACTTCTTTCTTCTGGTAAAACACAACTGCAGTTCTAGGTACAGCCACTTGAACTAGAACAGCAGTTATTAAATCACCGCCTCACTCCACTCTGTAGATCTCATCAGCTCTGGAGCTTCACACCCTCTTAATCTCTCACTTTCCATTTCTTCTTCCCTGAAACTCACTTAAAAGCCTCAGCCCATGAGGCCCTTGTCCATCTGCCTCTTCAGTCTTGTTTTTGATTATCTATTCTCTTAATTTTTGAATCATGAAGCCTAAGGACTATCCTGAAAAAGGCAGGACTCTCCCAAGAGGGCAGTCTTAGCTCAGCTATTAAAGACAGTATTCTCTTTATGGGTGGGTGGTAGAGAGGTTGGAGACACCCTTCATGTTACAACATCTTAAAATTCATCACGCAAAGCTAATGCTAAGCTTGTGGTAATAGGATGATGGGAGGCATACCATTAAAAAAATAGGAAAGCTGGGTGCTGCCTGTGGCTCAAAAGGGTAGGGTGCTGGCCCCATATGCCAGAGGTGGTGGGTTCAAACCCAGCTCTGGCCAGAAACTGCAAAAAAATAAATAAATAAATAAATAAATAAATTAAATAAATAGGAAGGTCAAGAAATGAAGAGCTTTTGAGGCAAGATGCTGAGTTTGGGACTGTACATGAAGAGGAGCTGGAGCATCACCATTCAAGTGTAGATGGACAAAAGAAGCTGGATAAACAAGTTGGGGGGAGGCAGCACCTGTGGCTCAAAGGAGTAAGGCACTGGCCCTATATGCCAGAGGTGGCAGGTTCAAACCCAGCTCCGGCCAAAAAAAATGCAAAAAAAAAAAAAAGTTAGATTTGAGCATCATCCCCAACGAGGTGATGGCTGATGACGCAGGAATGAATGAGAAGAGAAGTACAGAAAAAAAATAGAGAAATATGAAGGCTACAGACAGAATTTTTAAAAAATACCTCCATTTCAGAATAGGAGCTGATAAGATTTATGAAAGAAGAAAGAAATCCTGGTGTCCAAGGTCTCATCCAGACCAATTCCATCAGAATCTCTGGAAATGGAATTCATGCATGAGAACTGTTTAAAGCTCCCTAGTGATTTCATGTGCAGCCAGGGTTGAAAACCATGTTCTAGTAGTTTTTATGATGCATAATAGTTTTCAGGGTTTTATAGGGAAGAAGTTGTTAAGGAATACAGTTCATTGGATTTAAGACCCAGATATGAGGACAGTCTCATTTTGCTGAGAAACTTGAGGCTCAAAGAGGCTAATTAATTTTGGACCTTTAACAAGTCATTTAATAAATGTCCAACCTCCTGCTTACCTCTCACTGTCACGATGCAACCCCTCTCTTCTGTCTTCCCTCACTCTACTGCTCCTCACCTTAGGGCAGATTTTCTACTACCCTTGCCTTGGGACTTTCTGTCTCTCATTCCAAGGCTGTTGCAGCCATCCCAACGCCTCTAGGTTCCGATTTTAGAACACAGTATTTCTGTCAGGTTAAAGGCTCATTGAGGTACCTTCAGGAGCAGCAGGCCATCCTGTCAGAGGAACTGTGTTAGGGACTCTGTCGTACATAACTTTGTGAGCCCAGAGGGAAGGTTAACCTCCAGAAGAAAATGAGAAGGGGTATCCTGCATTTTGAGGTGCTGGAGGTGACAGTGCTCTGACTTCTAGCACAGACCCCTCCTCAAAGACTCTAGCAGTGTCCTCAAGCTGTTTATAAGATGGCGTCAAAGTCTGGGGCTGTGGTGTCGAGTCCTGCCAGGGGACACAGCATTTGTGGGAATTCTGTGACTCCAGAGGGAAAGGGTCAGTTTCTTTTCATTGACAGTGTTCTTGCTGCCCAAGGGTTTATCTCTGGGAATCTTGACTGGTTTCCAGGGTCAGGCTTCACTTCTATTGTTATCTGGGAACACAGGAACAGCCCTTTTGTCGTGCCAGACTGAGTTAGACAACTCCATTCCCCACAACCCTGCGATCACACCCCTCCCCCAGGAGTAAAGTTCTATACGCTTCCAAAACAACTAGAAAAAGATTTGTAAAAATACACAAACCAGCTCATTTTCTTCTCATATGCATACATTGTGCTTGGTTTACATTCCCCTGTGTACTTTGTTTTCTCTCTGTCTCCACAAAATTACTCATGAATGTGATCTAACATTGGAATGCACCCTGGAGCTTGAGGACACGCCTGGAATCCCCTGCAAACACCGGTCTTTCACTCATCCTCATGCACAGACAGGATATGCACACGTAACCCCTGAACTCGCACGTGACTCCACCAGCCCACAGTCATGCTAAAAGTGGGTTCAAGTTACATATGTGCTTCTTACACCTCTGCTCACACAATCCCCCCTGGAAGTTTGTGTACACAGAGCCGGTTCATTCCTAGCAGAGTCAGCATCTGTGTTCACAGCCATATCAAAAACACACCTTTAGGTTCCTAAGGAACAAATGGCAACAGAGAATGGGACCAGGGAGACTGAAAGAAAGGGCCTGCTCTTCCTCTTCTGTCCTGAAGCAAAGCAACCAGGGTCTTATGGGCTAAGTTGGTGTGCTGAATTTCAATGTAGCTTCTCATTACAGATCCTGATTCTCTCTACTCCAAGGCCAAGAGCAGCAATCTCCTCCCCAGCAAGTCTGCTGGGTTCCTCCAGCTGTCTCCAGGACAGTTCTCCCTCAGTGCAAACTATTAGCATTTCCTGTTAAAACATTTCTAATAAATAAATGAATACATCATCTTCCCAACCCAAAGCAGATCTCAAAGCAGCCTACGAGCTACCCTGAGCTAAGGACCGACATGGACCACCCAGCACCAGCCCACTGGCCTAAGGCCAATGCTGCTTTTGTTTGAATTCCTGCATGAGTAACTGCTCAAGCTGACGCCAGCCAAACTCAGTGAAATATTATTTTTAATATTAAATAAATAGATGTTAGGGTGTGTTGATCTTTTTTTGTTCTCAGTAAATTGCAGCACCACAACCTAGAAGCCGGCTCTTGTATCCAGACTTCTTCAGACAGCAGAAAGAAGGTTGACATTCTCTTTGACCTTCCTCATGGGAACACTTACCCCGCAAAAGACAGAAAAGTCCCAGTTGGTGTTGACAGGACCCTATTTGGAGTAAGCTAGGACTTCAAATGGTAACAAGGCTTGTGAAGGATCACCATCCATTTTTGTTAATTTTTCTAGTTTGTTGTTTCCTTTTAATATACAAAAAACACATGCTCTTTACATGAAAATCAGAAAGCACAGATAAACAAGAGAAAACTGAAATGAACTACTCAGTAAGAAATAATGAGTCCTGAATTTAGATGAATACCCTGCCTAGCTTTTATATAGATATATGAACATATCATACTCAGTGTATGTTGATTTGGCAAAAAAAGGGCTCACACTGTATAAATGTATATTGGTTGCAGGTAACTGATTTTGGAGATCTATTTTACATCAATAAATACTGTCCTAAAACGCTACTCTTTAGGGCTGCATAATATGAATAGGCCATAGGGCACTCAGTCTCCCACTATTGGATATTATGGTTGTTCCCAAGGTTTTGGTATTATAAACAACACTCCAGTAAAAAAAAAAAAAAAAAAAAATCTTTGCCTACATCCTTAATTACTTTCCTAGGCTAAATCCCCCAAGATAGAATTTTAAGGCTTTGGCTACATATTGCCAAATGGGCCTCTGGAATGATTATAAAAGTTTACATCACCATCAGCAAGGAATCAAAATTCTATTCTTCAAACTCCATCTTTGACTTTTTTTTTTCTGAGGGCTGGGGAATACCCAACCTTAAACATTTAACAAGAGAGGTGAGCAATATAGAACTTGTATAAATCTGAGTGGTAGGTGGTTGCAGTATTTGGTGGCAAAGGGAGCCCACTGAAAAGAAGGCCCTGGCTGGGATGGCCTTAGGAAGGCTCTGGCAAGTGAGAAGACACTTTGACATCAGGCTGGGCTGGGAAACATGAGTGTTTGGAAGCCCCAAAGTGAGCTAAGACAAGAGGCTCTACTATGGAGATCCCAATGAGGTTCATTTACTTGGAGGGAAAAGACACTGAGGTCAAGGAGGTTGGGGGAACCTGGCATAGTGGCTCATGCCTATAATCCCAGCACTTTGGGAGGCCAAGGCTGGGGGATTGCTTGAGCCCAGGGTTTTGATAACAGCCTGTGCAACATAGCAACTCCCCAATCTCTACAAAATATTAAATTAGGTGGAGATAGTGACATGCACCCGCAGTCTCAGCTACTTGGGAGGCCAAACTGGGAGGATCATTACAGTAAGCTCTGACTGTATGATTATTAAATTATAGTAAGTCTGACCGTATGATTATTAAGTTATAGTAAGCTATGACTGTATGAGTATTGCAACACTGCACTCCATCCTGGGTGATACAGTGTGATCCTGTCTCCAAAAAAAAAAAAGGTTTGGGGAACACTGGGATAAGCCAAATTAGACCAGTTCTTTCACAGCAGAATTTGTCAGAACCTGTGGAATGCTCATGGGCATGGTGACACTCCAAGAGGCCAATGTGGCCAATGTTTGCTGAGCTTATTTGGCCACAGACCCACCCCAGCCCTATTGTTTTTATTTTCCACAAAGATTCTCCTGGATCTATCTAGTGCTTGGTGGAACACACTTTTAGAAAC
Organism: Otolemur garnettii; assembly: GCF_000181295.1. NCBI lineage: Eukaryota > Metazoa > Chordata > Mammalia > Primates > Galagidae > Otolemur > Otolemur garnettii. The sequence goes on from NW_003852416.1 coordinate 21,143,169, forward strand.
ACACTCTGATGCTAGAAAGGGAAAATAGTTTTCACAGGAAGGGCAGAGACTGGGAGATAGGACATTAGGTGAGGGGTGAGGGAGAGAAGAAAGAGGGGAGGAGAAAATGCAGGAGAATTGAAGGAAAAGGGACAGGAGAGAAGCACAAAAGGGAAAGAAAAGGGGAAAGATGCAAAGAGAGGGGAAAAAAGCATAAGAGAAAAGCATAAGAGAACAAGGAAAAGAAAGTGGGGAACAGGTTCGGCGCCTGTGGCTCAAGTGGCTAAGGCGCCAGACACATACACCTAAGGTGGCGGGTTCGAATCCCCAGCCCGGGCCCGCCAAACAACAATGATGGCTGCAACCAAAAAATAGCCGGGCGTTGTGGCGGGCGCCTGTAGTCCCAGCTACTTGGGAGGCTGAGGCAGGAGACTCGCTTGAGCCCAGGAGTTGGAGGTTGCTGTGAGCGTGATGCCATGGCACTCTACCCAGGGGGATAGCTTGAGGCTCCGTCTCAAAAAAAAAAAAAAATGAAAGTGGGGAACAGGAAAAACACCAAGAGAGAGGCCTCTTATCACTAACCACCTCCCATTGCTTTAGGAAAGACCCAGGTGCCTGTAATCTCCTGCTGAGCCGCTGTCCCTACAGGCCACCCCAATCTCTGCCTATCACTTCCCAAGGTGAGTCTACCTGAAATATTCACATTTCACCGCCCCTTCCTTACTGAAAATGCAAGAATTCATTTGCAAGGAAAGCTCAGAACATAGAAATAAATGGTAGACCCTAAGGAAACACAGGTAAAAAGGAGCAAAAAATTCCAAAATTATTTACTCACTGTATCTTTAATAGTTGTTATGTAGCTTTGTGTTGAATCACAATAGGGCATGATCAAAACAAAACAAACTCAGCCAGGAAGCTTAGTTGTCTAAAGAGCAGACAAGACAAATTGACAGCTTTTATTTATTTATTTATTTATTTATTTCTGAGACGGAGTCTCACCGTGTCTCCCTTGGTAGAGTGCTGTGCTGTCACAGCTCACAGCAACCTCAAACTCTTGGGCTTAACTGATTCTCTTGCCTCAGCCTCCCAAGTAGCTGGGACTACAGGTGCCCACCACAATGCCCGGTATTTTTTGTTGCAGTTGTCTTTGTTGTTTAGCAGGCCCTGACCACCAGCCTCAGTGTATGTGGCTGGTGCCCTAACCACTGAGAGAGCTGCGGGCACCAAGCCGCAATTGACAGTTTTAAACACCAGCTGGGCCTTTCACCAGAGAAGGCCTGCTTTCCAAACTGAAAGCACCAAAGTGGTAAAATAAACTCCTAAAAGCTTAAATGCAGTGCATGTACACAGCACATAAACCTTAAACTTCCGCAACAAAAAGATCGTTAATTATTTTAATAGAAGCTATTTGTTATTTTTAAAAAGTCTTAAGTAACGCATGCTGAAATAGCAATAGGCTTTTTGAAATAAACTCATGGCACATTCATCCAAATCTGAAACCCTTAGAATTCTCAGAAAGTGGGATAGGATCTGAAGCAGTTACATTGGAATTGACATCATATTTCTTTAGAACAGTGATTCCCAGCCCCTTGGTCACCAGGATTCTTTGTTTAGCATCGTTCCCTGCAAGAAGTCGCTTCTCTTAGGTCATCACTGTGTACTGATGTCCGCAATTGCTCATGGGTTCAGTTGGCATACTGGACTGTTAGGTGATCAATAACATTCCAGAAACTTCTGTGATTTCAACAAATGTAAATCATAGTGACTAGCATGATACACCCAGGGTTAGCTAATGGAGTTGATATTATTCTATTCAAAAGGAAAGAAACTTGACATTTAGTTAACCTAGTCAACCCTCTCACAGATAAGGATAAGAGGAGTTGGGCCTTCATAAAGAAAACATAAGCCATTATTATAGACTTAGCAAATGTTCCAGGAATCCAAGACCCCAAGGATGGAAACCCCCACATTGGAGATTTTTCTGTAAACCTTCCAACTTTCAACAATTGTGGCATTTTTTAGAGCTGATTCATCCTGAGCCTCTAACCCAGGGACAGCCAGTGATGGCACAAGCGCTGTTGTTCCCTCTCTGCTGCCTGTGTAGACATCTCTAACCCATCCCTACTCTTTCTCATTGAGCGGCTTTTCCCCTCTCAGTGGTGTTTCATGCAACCAATGAATCAGAGCTGGTGCTGAAGATAAAATCCACTTGCCTTTTCTGCTTTTCCCTATATCTTAAGGATATAGGCTCAGATTCCTCTGTGTAGGGAAGCCTGATACCCCATAATAAAGACAGAAGACGTAGAAATGAGGGGAACTAAGAGATGTAGAATCATAGGAGAATAAGACTCTGACTTCTCTCCCACCCCACTGATAGCTGATTGTAAATGTAAATCCTCACTCTTTTTGCCTCTTGTATTCGAGTGAAAAGGAAAGGTTGGTCCGAGAATGGATTATTCTGTGCTGGGTAAACCATCCACAGTGGTCTTGGGATAATACTGGTATCACCCTACGTGGCCACAGGGTTGGGAGTTTCTAGTCTCTCAAGTCCTTTTTCTCATGTTAACTTCTTAGAGTTTGACAGTCCTATGAGAAAGGCAGAGAAGGTGCTGTCCTTCCTTTCACTCATGAGAAAAGAGAAGCTTAAAGATCAGTGATTTGTTAAGGTCAAGGTCAAGGCTAGAAAGAGATGGAATTGGAAAAAGAACTCAGATAGGGAAAAAAGACTCTGAGTGTTTTTTCTAATGCACTTGAGCTTCTCATGTTGGGATCTAAGAATCCCAGGACAGAAAGGGTGGGGCTAAGCACAAATATTTCAAAGATTTGGGTAAAATGGCCCTTCTCTAAGATTTTAGGAAAATATTTTGATATTAAAAAAAATATATGTGGCTCAAGTGGCTCATGCCTGTTATCTTATCAGTCTGGGAAGCTGAGGCAAGAAGATCACTTGAGTTCAGAAATTTGAGGTCAGCCTGAGCAGGAGTGAGACCTTATCTCTACTAAAAATAGAAAAATTAGCTGGCCATCATGTCAGATGCCTGTAGTCCTAGCTACTTGGGAGACTGAGGCAGAAGGATCGCTTGATACCAGGAGTTTGAGTTTGCAGTGAGCTATAATGATGACATTCTAGTTTAGCTGGGGGTGATAGAGTGAGATTATATTTAAATATATATATATATATAATATATATTTATATAGGCACTGGATGAGGTGGTTTGCACCTATAATCCCAGCACTTTGGGAGGCTGAGGCAGAAGGAACATTTGAGGCCAGGAGTTTCAGCAACTAGCCTGGACAACAGTGATAATCTATTTCTGCAAATAAATAAATAAATAAAATTAAAATTTAGGCAGACATGGTAGTGCACACTTACAGTCCTAACTACTCAAGGAGGTTAAGGTAGGAGGATTGCTTGAATTCAGGAGTTCAAGGTTATAGAGAGCTATGATTACTCCACTGCACTCTAGGCTAGGTGATAGGGAATAAGGCCCTGTCTTTAAAAAACACAACAATTGCACATAGTAATGTAGAATGCAGAATTTAGATGACTTTTTTTTTTTTTTTTAAGTCAAGGTCTCCCTCTGTTGCTTGGGCTAGAGTGCTATGGGATCATCATAGCTCACTGCAACCTCAAACTCCTAGGATCCAGAAATCCTCCTGCTTTAGTTTCTGGAGTAGCTGGGACTACAGTTATGCACTGCCCCACTCAGCTAATTTTTCTATTTTTTGTAGAGACTGGCATCTCGCTATGCTGCTCAGGCTAGTCTCAAACTCCTGATCTCAAGTGTTCCTTCTGCCTTGGCCTCCCAGAGCTCCAGGATTACAAATGTGAGCCACTGTGTGTGGCCAGGATTTGCATGACTCTTCATGATGAAATACAAGGTTTCAAAGATACCAGCATTAATGGAAATGGCCATATCTTCAGAGCCCTGATGATGAGGAGTCATCATTCCCTGCAGTTCTGGTGGAAATGGGTGAGAAGTACTGCTCGTCACCATGCTGCCTCTCACCTCTTCTTTTCTCCTTCTCCTCCTCTTCCTTGTTCTTCTTCATCTTCATTTATTTAGGTGATATTTCCACTCTCCCAACACCCCATAGGCAGCTTGCTTTCAAGAACATTTCAGAGGCATGGGACTGCTATCAGACTGCAGTTATGGGGGGAAATGATTTTCCCCGGTGATGCAGACAGGGTTAGGAAGAGATTGAGTCACATGCTAGGCTGAGTCGTGCTCATTGGTAAGGGTGGACATGCAGTTGAGCCACTCTGCTGACATGTACCCTAAGATGCCTGGATCAGCACATTTGTTAGCTTGGGCTGCCATAACAAAAAAACACAGACTGGGTGGCTTAAACAACAATTTTTTTTTGCAGTTCTGGAGATGGGAAATCTGAGATCAGGAGATTAGGGTGCCAGCATGGTCAGGTTCTGGTGAGGGTTCTCTTCCTGGCTTTAGATGGCTGTCTTGTTGCGGTGTTCTTACATGGCAGAGAGAGGCTTTCTAGTGTCTTTTCCTATAAGGACATTTATCCCATCATGAGGGCCCCATTCTCTAGACCTCATTCAAAACTAATTATCTCGCAGAGGCCCCCATCTTCAAATCCCATCACATTGGGGTAAAGGCTTCAGTGTATGAATTGAGTGGGGACACGGTTCAGTTAGGATGACTTTATTCATTTATTTAAGACTTTGTCACCATCAGGGGAGTGCTATGGTGTCACAGCTGACAGCAACTTCAAACTCTTAGGCATAAGTGATTCTTTTGTCTCAGCCTCCGAAGTAGCTGGGACTATAGGTGCCCATCACAATGCCCAGCTATTCTTAGAGACAGGGTCTCACTATTGCTCATGCTGGTCTCAAACTCAGGAGCTCAAGAAATCCACCACCTCAGCCTCCCAGAGTGCTACAATTATAGGCATGAGCCACCGCACCTGGCCCACTTAAAACTCTTCAATTCCTATTTTAAACATTTACTTGGACAGTAAGAAAACAAGATGATATTTTCCCCACCCTAGACACCAGTTTTTTAAAGGCTAGATTTAAGGTACTCTAGATTATTTTCTGGATTACTATGTTATTTTTCTCCTAAAATCTACCTTTCCATTTTTACCCACCCTGATAATAGAATACTTTTGCAGTTTCTTCCCCCCCCACCCCCCATCCTCAGAAGGACTAACTTCTGTGCCTATTTGAGTTACCAGCATCACATATTTTCTTGGGAGGGCCAGAAAAGCCCAGCCAAGTTTAGGGTAGGATATAGCAAAAGCCAAATTCTACCACTTACTGGGTAGAACCTACTGGGGGTGTAGGTTGAGAATCATATCCTTTGCCAGGTTCTCAATAGTTTCCTAGTCCAGGGCCTTTAGGAACATGATTTCTTCTGATTGTCACTGCTTCCTGATGAGGTCTGTATATAAACACCCTTATACACGCAGACACCAGACAGCTTAAAGAACTTGTTTGACTCTCACAGCTGGTATCCTTGGTTCTACAGCTTGGTACCATCTTTCTCTGTATAGGACATTGCCTTTATTCAGTCTTTTCCTTCTATTCCAAGACGTTATGATATTCCCATATCTGAATTCCTGGGACACTGACTGCCTTTTGGGGTGGGACTGAAAAGCCGGCTGGGAAGAGCTGGCGGTGGAGTTCTGCAGTAAGAGATGAGTCATCCCAGCTTTGACTCCCCCCCCCATTTTCTCCCCTTTCCATCTGCCCAGTTCCTTTTTGTTCTACCAACTCTCCAGCTGCTACCACCTCATCTATGCCAAAGGATATGTCCATCTTCCCCTTGAGACAGCCTGAGTGGAGACAAATCTTCCTCCCTTTGTTGAGGAGAAGCAAGGAAAGCACTTTTCACAAGTTAAGGAACATTTACTAGGAGAGTAAGAAGACCCCAAACCAAACTGCAACCAGAAAAGACAGGAGCATCAGAGTAGATGGCCTGATGGAGGGAGAGCCTTTTCATAATTTAACTGCAGTCCTTCCAGAGCAGGTAGGGGTTGACCTACCTGCAAGTTCTGCTCCCCATCTGCACTCCCAAATCCCCTTATGGGGAAGCAGAATCCTGATTCCTTCATCCTTCCTTCCTCAGCCAGTAATAGGTCTGAGTGGCTGGAGGGAGCATTGCCTCCCAGGAGGTAACCTACACATTTCTTCAGGGTGAAAGTTACATGTCTGTTTTACAGACCTAGAACTGGGCATCCTTCTCTCCATGTCAAGGCATGGGGGAAAGTGACATATTGAATGCTTAGCATGGGAGGAACTTGATGCAAGTTTATTCCTCAAGGCCACTCCCACAAACAAGGAATTGTCAAGAAGAGTTAAGAGGGTGCTCAAATTCCAGCATTGCCCACCACCAGCTGTGAGACCTCAGGTTGGGCAAATTGTTTAGCCTTTCCAAGTACCAGATCCTGCAGGAAGAGGGATGGAAGAGGTCAGCATGCATGGTACTTGACAACCCCCTAAAATGCTCACTGTTATTAGTGACCCTGTGAGTGAGGTGGTAGTAGTCCAATTTTGCAGATGAAGCAGGCTTTCAACCCAGGCCTGCTGAGCTCAAGGTCGATGCTCTTTCTATTTCCCCAATGCTGCAGCCCTCATCTGAGTGTGTGTTCTCATACTGTCTTACACTGTTACCAGACTGTGCCTTCACAGAGACCATAAAAGCCCTAAGGAAATAACTGTTTGAATTGAATGCATGAGTTCCCATGTTAGGAAAGGAGAGGAAATGAGTTTAATTTGAGAGACAGCAAAACCGCTCATACCAGAGGCTAATATAGATCAATTCATTTAGACAATCAGTTAGTTAATATTTACTGAGTACCAAAGGGTACCTGGCCCTATTCATACAGATCCCACCATTTTAGATGCCTAGAGGGAGTGGGAAAGGCAAGTGGGACCACTGGAGGAATGGGAAAAGCTGGTCTAAAACAAAAAATCTGAATTTTTTTTTTTTTTTTTTGAGACGGAGCCTCAAGCTATCCCCCTGGGTAGAGTGCCATGGCATCACGCTCACAGCAACCTCCAACTCCTGGGCTCAAGCGAGTCTCCTGCCTCAGCCTCCCAAGTAGCTGGGACCACAGGCGCCTGCCACAACGCCCGGCCATTTTTTGGTTGCAGCCATCATTGTTGTTTGGCGGGCCCGGGCTGGGGATTCGAACCCGCCACCTTAGGTGTATGTGGCTGGCGCCTTAGCAGCTTGAGCCACAGGCGCCGAGCCTGAATTCTTATTTTTAATGTTATCTCATAATCATCAAACTGGCCTAAATGATTAGATTAAGTAAAAGATGACAACACAATATGATTTATAATAGCTGTAGTAGTTTCTGTGACATTAGAACATTTTTCCTCTTCTTTTCTCAAATCCTGGTTACATGAATACTTTGCATAATCTCACAAAATTAATGATTTTAATTTCTAAGTTGGTACAGAGTCCAAATAAAGGTTTTTATCAGACTGTTGCTATGGGCGGGAAGTAGCTGTAAGGAAGACACTAAGCCTGGGATGGGAAGACAAGGTTCCAGACAACGGGATTTCTTGGCCTTGAAGACGGCTTGTGATCCTTGACTCATTCATTTGATTTAAGAAGGGGACAAGAGCACGGGTAGGAATCTCAAAGGTCAGGGCTTCTATGGTTAGTTGAGGGTAACACCACCATTTCTGCGAAGGCTTGATGCAGTTAGGCTTGATGTAGATAGATCGGTGAAGAAGAAAGAGAGGGAGGATGCCAGGCCGTGCATCCCTCAGTGTGGGCATCTGCAGGTTGAAACAGGTAAAACAACAGACAGGTTAAAGCAGGTTGGATTATACATGACACAGTGAGAAATGGCTTACAGGAGGAGCTCCTGAGCACGAGTCATCAAAAGTAGCTTTAAAATAGGAGAGATGAATCCTGGGACCTCAATTCTCTTGCAGTTGATTTTGAATCATTAAATAGATTGTGGTTGATTTAGAAAAGGAACTTTTTATGGCAGCCTAGTAACATGCCTCCAAGCATACAGAATTTGAATCTCCATCTTCTACAAACTGAGTGATCTTGGCAAAATATTTAATCTTTGGGCTTCCACTACCCTCTCTGTAAAATTGGGGTGGCATCAATTCCTGCCTTATTTGGTTGTCATGAGCATTGCATAACTTGGTGAATGTCACATGCTTGGCATTGTACTCAGACCTAGAAGGTGCCCAGCACCAGGCAGCATGGTTATTACGAACACAGGACCTAGAGCAGCCATGTTTGGTTTGTCATCTCCTCGGGGCAGGTTCTGTGATTTTGTCTTTAAGTACTCAAATTACTTAGTTCATTGTTGTTGTTATTAATAAAATAACTCTCACCTATTTTGAAATATGGCTTCTGCTCCCAGTGGCAACTGATACCTGCTATCAACACCTCTCTGCAGAGCTGGAACCAATTCTTACAGGTTTTTTCCAGCAGTAAAGAGATAGCTGAGCCATAGCAATATAATTAATCTGCCACATGAGTTACCCCTGTTCCTGTCATATATTGTTACACTATTCCCTGAACCTCAATGCCAACCTTGTGCCCTATTCTGCATCCACTTCTCTCCAGCCATGTGATCTCCGCTGAGAAAACTTGCCATGAACAGCTTTCTGTAGCAGAGACGACCCAATTCCTGGCATATGCTTTAAAACATGCATGCTTTGTTATCGACCCAGGCTGTCCATGTCTCTGATGGGTTTTGAATAAAGTATTCCCTGTCTTAAGAAAGAAAGATAGTAACCTGCATCAAGTACTAAGAAAGTTACACAAAAGAGTATTTAGGATAAAAAAAATAGAGGTATTTCCTTGGCAAAGAAAGAAGAAATAAATATGAAAGCAGAGGATTGGAAGGGATCTTGAAGGTCCTCCCCATTAACTACCCCACAGTAACAATAAGAGAAATAACAGTGATGTCAAGAAGGAAATGGAGAGATGCGGAAGGAGGAAGGAAGACCCCCTTCAAGGAAAGACAGGCATAAAGGATGTAAGGTGCTTCAACAGAAGTTTGCTTCTAATTACAAGGTAATTCACTGCTGTCCTTTCATTTGGATGGGCCAAGATCCCCAGGAAATAGATAGGAGGCCTCTTCTCCTGATACTGAGTTCTCTGGATGAGAATCTCTTTTGCAAAGAGGCAGCTTTTATCTCTTGTGGATAATCTCATCAGATAACCAGTTAAGTTATAATAGACCTCTATTTTTTTCTCCTTTTTAATACTCTCTTTTTTGTAACTTTCTTAGTACTTGATGCATGTTACTATCTTTCTTTCTTAAGACAGGGAATGCTTTATTCAAAACCTGTCAGAGACATGGACAGCCTGGGTCTGTAACAAAGCACGTGTGTTTTAAAGCATATGCCAGTAATTGTATATGAGAGCATACGTTGCTACGAACAAATTAACTGATCAGACTACAACTTTTCAATGTTTAAAACAGAATTAGCTTCTCAGTAAAAGCAGCACCTTTTCTACATTTTAACTTTGGTATTTTCCTTCTTCCTCACCCTTTTCTTCAACAGAATCCACATCCTCCTCCTCAAATCCTTCTCAAGGATAGCCAGATCCTCATGGGCCTCAGAAAACTCTCCTTCCTCCATTCCTTTACTTATGTACTAGTAAAGAAAGGCACACTTGGCATATATGAGGTCAAACTTGTGGTCCAGGTGAGCCCTTAGCAATGGCTATGGCTTTTCTCAGCATGCACACAGCCCTCTGTACCTTGGCCAGGTTTTCATCAGGTACCACAATGGGAAGCTGGTAATTAATGTAAACCTTGAAGCTAGGGGGACATCAACCCACAAACTGGATGGCACACTTGGTCTTGATGGTGGCAATGGTAGCACTGACATCTTTGGGAACCACATTACCATGGTACAATAGGCAGCAAGCCATGTATGCACCATAGTTAGCATATGAGCACATTTTGCCATCTGGTCGTCTGTCTCAAGGCAAACATGGGTCATCTCTGCTACAGAAAGCTGTTCATGGTAGGTTTTCTCAGCGGGGATCACAACATGATCTGGATGATCATACATGGCTGGAGATAATCTATACATGGCTGGAGAGAAGTGCATGCAGGAATAGGGTACAAGGTTGGTCTGGACTTCTGTGATCAATATTTAGGGCTCCATCCAATGTGAGGAAAGCAGTGATGGAGGCACAACTGAACCTATCAACCTTTTCAGGTTAGTATATGTTGGACGCTCAACATTGAGGTTTCACATGACAGATTTTGTAGATGGCCTCATCGTCTACCATGATGGCACAATCAGAGGGCTCCAGGGTGGCATGGGTGGTAAGGATGGAGTTGTAGGGCTCATCTACTGCTATGGAAACCTGGGGGGCTGGATAAATGGAGAACTCCAGCTTGGACTTCTTGCCATAATCAATATAGAGGTGTTCCATCAATAGGGAGGTAAACCCAGAACCAATTCCCCCACAAAGCTGTGGAAAACCAAGAAACTCTGAAGACTTGTGCACTGGTTGGCCAGTTTAAGAACGTGATCCAAGATGAGGTCAGTGATTTCCTTGCCAGTGGCGTAGTGCCCCTAGGTATAGTTATTGGCAGCATATTCCTTGCCTGCAGTGGCTGCTCAGGGTGGAAAAGCTGAAAGTAGGTGTCAATACAAATTTCATCAATGACTGTGTATTCAGGTCTACAAATGCTGCCCAGGACACATGCTTGCTACTGCTTGTCTCACTGAGGAAGGTGTTAGACATTTCCTCCAGTGGTCTTATCGCTTGGCACATGGTCATTGGCATTATCAGTCTGGACACCAGTCTGGCCAGTGTGGATGGAATTGCACTGAGACTTGGCCACCAATTGACAGCTGCTGAGCAGATGGCAGAGACAAAGAAGGCAGGTTGTCACTTCTTACAGGATGACTCTTAGGTGGTCAGTGTGAGAGAATCTGCCCCATCTTTCTTTCTATGCAATTTTTACATGTTAAGTCTCTTTCTAAATCTCTCTTGCATTCAAAGTGTAAACTTTTTTGAAAAGTCCCTTTATTTCCTTATTTTCTCTCTGCCGGCTTCTCCAACTCCCTGTCTTCTGCCTTTTTGCCCTTCTGTTCTTTTTATTATTTTTTAAATTTCCTTTTTCATTTATATTTCATTCATATTTTTTTTAATACTACCTGTGAGTTTTAACTTACGTTCACATTTCTGTCTTCAGCCCAGGATGACTCCATCTTTTCACAGGAAAGAAAAGCTAGAAATTCAACCTTGGACTGGAAACCAAATTCTGGTCATTCCCTCATCATATGGCACTGCATTCCCTTAGTGCTTTCAATTCTTAAGTCTGAGAATTGAAAAGAGGTAATACACTAGAGCATTGCGCAGTAATCAGTAAGAATCACCTTTCATCTAAGCCTTCACTATTTAAGGTGTGAGATGTTCCAGGTTGATCTTATGATCTTACAGGACTAGATGCTCTAGTTGAAGCCCATTCTCTGCTGCTCTATTGCCCAAAGGCATCAGGACACTTTATAATTCTGGGTGGGCTTTGCTTTAGAATCAGAGATTTGGGGATTAGTAGAATCAGAGACTTTGGGAGAAAGAGTCTTCAAAATCATGCAATCCATCTAGCGATCTGATGCCTGAATCCCTGGATCTAGGGAAGGGGAACTCTATACTTCCGAAGGCGGCCTAGTCCAATCCATTGCCAAATAATAAAGCCAAAATTTCAAAGTAAACATTCCTATATTTAGTCATGGTGGTTGTTTGCTTAGCAAACTCTCCTTCTATGAATGATATTTATTCTTAATTTTCAGTAGCCACAGCTCATTTCTGTCCTATCATGGTCTTTCCAAGAGAAAGAACTTTAAAATTATCAGAATACTGGGTTAATACTGGATTCTTTTTAAAATTTGCAGATGTGGAGGTAAGAATGTGTTTGTACTACATGGATCCATCCTCATCATCATGCCAATGATAATAAAAGCTAACCCTTCTAGCATTAATTATGTACTAAGGTTTTTTTTGTTTCTTTTTTTTTTCTTTTTCTGAGACAGAGTCTCATTATGTTGCCCTTGGTAGAGTGCCCTCTAATCACAGCTCACAGAAAACTCAAACTCTTGGGCTTAAGCGATTCTCTTGCCTTAGCCTCCCAAGTAGCTGGGACTACAGGTACCCGCCACAATGCCCGGCTGTTTTGTGGTTGTAGTTGTCATTGTTGTTTGGCAGGCTGGGGCTGGGCTCAAACTCACTAGCTCCAGTATATGTGGCTGGCGCTCTAGCTGCTGAACTACAGGTACCGAGCCTATGCACTAGGTATTAGTCTAAGCATTTTGCCTATATATGATAGCTAGAAAAGGTCATTTTTCTAAACAACTGTCCCTATTTGTTTCCCTACCAAGGCCTAGCATATGATGAAATATCAACAAGAAATCTAGATGTCATCTAGTCCAATCTCCAACTTTCCAGATAAGTCTCAGAGAGAATATGTGTCTTACTGAGGGTCATGCAGCTATTAGTAGAGGATGTGTCTTACTGAGGGTCATGCAGCTATTAGTAGTAGTTAGATCTTTCAAGCTCTGGGCAGAAAACATCCTGAATGCTTCAAATACCTTGAAGAACAAGAACAAGCTGACCATTCATAGCCAGGAACAAGTAAGGTATTTTAGAAAATTGAAATTTTTTTTTTTGTAAAAATCTATTTCATTTTCTCTACATGTGGGTAATACTGTGCCCCAAGGTGCCCCAGATCACCTTTCTATGTTTTTCTATTTTTTTAATTTTTAAAAATAAATACTTCTTTAAATTTCCTTTTAGGCACACATATCATCTCAATGCTGTGCTTCTCAGGCTGCTCTTGAACTCTCAGCCTCAACCATTCCTGCCTCCCCACCGCCCCCCAGAAATCCCAGTCTAATTTGAAGAAAAATTCACTTGGGCAGGGTTTCTGAATAGGGGACAAGATAGTCATTTGAACTTCTTTACCTATGACTCTCTTATCAGAACTGACAAACACAGTTCTGTTGACCTATTTAAGAACAGGTTGGATCTTCCTGTGTGGCTTGGGGACAGGGGAGCACTAGGTAGAACAGGGACATGGATGGCATTTTAGCTGGCTGCGTGTTGAAGCAAACACCTCTCCAGCAGGGGAGAAGAGCTGCCCCCCTGGCTATTTGCTTCCATGCACATCCACCTGAATTATGCTCCTAGGACCCACCAGAAGCCCCATATGCGAACTCCCTACCCCATTCTGTTTCTGAATGTTCCTCTCAAGAACCTGTACCCTGCTCATATTTGTACCCAGGTCTGGCACAATTAGTACAGAGGGAAAACTTTTGTCTTCTCAAAACATGGGAATATTCTAAGTCAATAGCAGCCTTTGAATAAGGGTTTGGTGAATCAGTGTGTGGACTACGTAGAGTATTTTAAACCATATTTGCCTGCAAGCAGTGACAACTTTAGAAACAGCACGGAAATGGACAAATGAGTGAGGTCAATTTGTAACTAATGCTAAAACAATATCAAAACTTTCTTATTGTATAAAATATTTTCCAGAATTTGTACACTGGGTTTAAGCTTTTTTAAACTTTACAAAGAAATTATTATAGCTGTATTTGTTGGGAAGAAAATACTGAACATAGATTCATTGATTTTTAGATAGATGTTGGGCAAAAAGTGTGTGTTTTCCCAACTGGCAGAACTTTTCTTCATGTTAGTAACTAGAAAGGTGGGTTTGTAATGGGTTTGTTTTAGAGACACACACACACCTGGGGCTCAATCTTCGTTCTACCACTTGACAATTTGGGAGCTTGTTTATATCATTTAAATCATTTGAGACTCTGTTTTCTTACGTGCAATAGCATTTATCTCATAAGATACGGTGGGTTTCAAATAAGATACTGCATACAGAATAAGTTTACAAAGTGCTAGGTATATAGACACTTGGTAAATGTTAGTTTCCTTCTGGCGATGTGTGTGTTTGGAGAGAAGAGGAGGAATTGAGTTGATGAGGACTGTTCCAGAAATAAAGGATCTGTAAACAATTATATTAACTAACTAAAAACCAGTACAAAGCCAGAAAGGCATAGAGGTGAGAAATAGAAGTTTGGAAAAATGTTATCAACAACGAATATTTATTAAGTATTTTCTATTTATGCATTTAGAGTCTTCTACCAGGTCAAGAAATATGGGACTCAAGGGTAATTCTTGTCCTCAAGCAGTTTACAGTCTATTTGAGGAGATAAGACTTACCACTTGTAAAAAAGAATATTAAAATGCACAGAAATTGTTACTATAGCACTTGAGAGGAGAGAGCAATCTCTGTATTTATTGTTATCTTGGAAAACCAGTTATAAATTCAAAGGTATTGTGGGTAGGAGGAAAGAGCAGATAAGACCATTTTGAAAAGATCAACTACTTTAAGTCTGATGACAAAGACTTGTGAATGTCTACACAAGGGGAGACATTTGGTTTTGTTAAAACAGCAGTGGTGAAAAATTGTCTTAACATTCTCAGAAACAACAGAAAATCCCCAAACAAAGCTAACTGGGGCCTGGTGGCCTCACTGGGCTTTTGCCAAGGGGGAGGGGAGAGGTGTACAAGCTGAAGCTATCCAGTGCATACTCCCGGGGCTTCCTTACTGGGTCTGAGAGACACCCATACCCTTTGTAGAGTTACTTATCCAGATCCTCCTTAAGCTCCATTTCTTTCTTTTCCCAGCAGATCCCTGGAGAGATGCCCTTTCACCCCTCCATCTCTGCTAAATGCCTGCTGGATCCCAGCAGTAGAGCCCATTAGATGTTTGGATTTACTTAGAACTGACTATGATGAAGGCCTGTTAGGGTTGGTGGAAAGAATTCTAACCAAATCTTCCAGGTTGGAAGATAAATGACAGTTCTTCCCAGAGTATTCCCATGACAAAGCACAGCAACCATCCTACAGAGGGTTAATATTCCCCCCTCCTCTGCCCCCACACTTGCTGTCAGAGATCAGCTAATCTGATAATTACAGCAACAAACACAGTTTAGACAAACAAGACCTGACCCTGAGGGTTTGGAATGAAAACATTTACTCTCTCCCTCCCCAGAGAGACAGTGCCCGGAGCATACACACAGAGAGACACTGGGAAAATACCCTTGTACTGGAGCAACAGGGTGAAAACATCTGTGTCCCTGTGCTGCTTAGGAGATAAAATGAAGGCATTGGGGGAGCAGGAGGAGCAGGGCATGGTGCAGTCTGAGGGCGTGCGTGTTTGGAGCAGATGGAAAATGTACCCATAACTGGGGCTATAAGTGAATTGGAATTGATTTTACAATAGAGACAGAGTGAGGGGAAAGGTACAAAGGAGACTAATGCAGGATTCAAGTGAAAACCTTAGGAGTGGGTAAAGGAGAAACAGCTTGAAACACCAAACTAAGATTTATTCCTTAGCGCTGGAGGGGAAGTATATTCAAAGTGGTCCCTGACTGTAAGTGAATTTGATATCTGCTCCCAGAAAATTCCAACAGTCTACACACTGTCTTGTCATCCTTTTCCCATCTCTGATTTTGCTTCTAAACTGAACAACGCGCCCTTTCCTCCTCCATGCCTGCCTCAAAATTTGGCAAGCTACTTTCCCCCCTTTTACTTCTAAAATGCAACTTGCTAGAAAAAACTTCCTGAAGTTGCTTAAACCAGAGATTCTGACTTGGGCCTGCCTCAACCTGGAGTTCCAACAGTTACTCCTTTCACAACTCCACCCTCAATTTGTTCCATGTCCTAGTGCCAAACGTTATTTCGTTTTTACACATGGCTGGTAGTATGTCAGCTGGTAAATACTCCTTGCCCCTGAGAGCCTTCCAAATTACCTTTAGGCATCCAAATCCTTAGGGGGAGGGTGTTGCAGATAGTGTGCACTGATGCTACCAAGGTAAGAGGCATAACTGCTGATTGATGGGAGGCTCAAGATTTAAAATAAATTCCACAAGCTGAAAGATGGTCTCAGATCAATAACTTCGAATGTGCCAGTAAGTGTAAAGTGTTGTGTTTAGCTTCAGTAATCAATCATACAAATCGAAGACCTACAAAACTATAGTTAACAAAAACAAAACAAAACAAAACAGCTTTTGTGTTGGCAATTGGTTCAATATGAGACAATAATAAATCTATCTGTTTAAATAGTGAATACAATCATGTGAGCCATTAATGAAGGTATTGTGATCACATTAATGCTTTACTATGTTTTTAACAAGGGACAGATAGGCTAGGACTGAACAGATATATATATTTTTCAACATTTAACTATTAGCTGACCAATTATATAGAGTCCAGTAGGAGGTACAGACTGATGTCTTTTGCTTTATTTGTCTTTTTTTTTTTTTTTTGGAGAGAGTCTTACTTTGTTGCCCTTGGTAGAGTGCTGTGGCATCATAGCTCACAGCAACCTCAAACTCTTGGACTTAAGCGATACTCTTGCCTCAGCCTCTCGACTAGCTGGGATTACAAGTGTCCACTACAATGCCCCACTATTTTTAGAGATGGGGGTCTCGCTCTGGCTCAGGCTGGCCTCAAACCTGTGAGCTCAGGCAATCCACCCATTTTGGCCCCCCAGAGTGCTAGGATTACATTGTGAGCCTCTGTGCCCGGCCTATTTGTTGTGTTTAATGTAATTTCAGGTTCAAGTCCCCTATTGCAATCTATATGGGGTCCACCTTGGCAATTGCAAGTTGCTAGTTGCAAGTTGCAAGTTTTTTTGAGTCAGAGTCTCACTTTGTCCCCCTCAGTAGAGTGCTATAGTGTCATAGCTCATAGCAACCTCAAATTCCTAGCTCAAGTGATTCGCTTGCCTCAGCCTCTGGAGTAGCTGGGACTACAGGTGCCTGCCACAACACTCGGCTATTTTTAGAGACGAAGTCTTGGTCTTGTTCAGGCTGGTCTCGAACCTATGAGCTCAGGGCAATCCACCCACCTTGGCCTCCCAGAGTGCTAGGATTACAGGCATAATCTGCATTTTAAATCTCCCCTGCTAGTTCCCATTTCTAAAGAGATAGATTCTTTCCAAATGAACCGTCTTCTTCTCACTGTTCCTCTCTCACACAGAATGGTCATTTGTTCATCCATCCCTTAAATATCTAATGCTTACCAGGAACTGAGGACTCAGTGGTGAAAAAGAAAGAGTCCTCCTGGCCCTCATCAAGCTTGCATTCTCATTGAGGTAGGTCCTAAACAAGAACTTTAAAATGTCAGATAATAAGAAGGTATGAAAAGTCACCAGGTATTTGAAAGGCTTGCCTTCTACCTGGACTTGTCAGAATGTTACTTCCTGCTTCCTAACCCAGCTCAAGTTCCGTTTCCCTTTGGAGGCAGAGAAGTGCCCTGTCTGTCTTCCCTGAACAGAGCTTGAACCAGGAAATTTAGCACTCAGTTGCTCTGTAATTGTTTCCCTCAGACCAACTTTGCTTCCTTCAACAGACTGCAGGAGACTGTTGGCTCTTTAAGGTTCTAGGGTATACCTTCAACTGAAATGTATTCACCAGGCAATGAAAAGCACAATTCAAACGTGACTTTAGGTTTTTAAGCTGATTCCCAGATAACAAGAAAACTCCTTCTAGTGCTTCCGAAATCCTCTAAAATAAGAATGTAAAGTTAAGACAGTAGTTTTTTTACTTGCTGAACTTACATCCTCCAAAGAGTCCTAGACGCTGTAAGGAAATCTTTAAAACAACAAACATACCTTCAACTGAATAATAGCAAGATTAGAGGGAACAGCAGGAGGGAAACAGCCACCAAGCTCAAAGAGGGAGGACCAGGACCGCTGACGACAAACAATGGCAAATTCAGGAACGTACTTAGTCCAAAATTTAGCCCAAACAACATTCTTTTAGCCTCTCACATTCGGTGGGATAAAAGCAGCAACAATACAAATGGCCACTGATAAAGGACAGGTTAAAGGGATGATGGCACCACCTTCACACCAGGGACTGATACGGGGAAAGAACAAAGTGGGTAAAGCTACACCAGCGACATGAAAAGATTGGCCTCTACATTTCAAAACTACTAAGAGTATAGTATAAATGTCTTACCACAACAAATAAGATGGCTATGTCAATCAGTTTGATTTAAGCATTCCACATTGCATATCAAATCAGTACATTGCACCCCATAAAGGTACACAGTTATGATTTAATTTTTAAAAAGCCACAAAAAGAAGCAAATCTCAGAGAAATATAGATAATACGATTCTTTTCATTTAAAAATACTTTTATATGTGTGTAGAAAAACGCATGTAAGGATATATACCAAATGGTTAATGATGGATATTTCCGGGAATGGGGTGAGAGGTAATGAATTGGGGGAGACAGATACATGGGAGAATTTAATAACTTATTTTTACTTTATGCACTTGTGAATTGTTATATATATTTGCATTTAATTATATATATATATTTTAGAATGAAAATATATTGTTTTAATAAAACAATAAACAACAGAAGCAGCCAGAGTGTTCATTAATCTGTCTTTTGGAGAAGACACGTTATGTTGTCATAGGGAACAAGATCATCACTAACGTCAGTTTGCTCCTTGGGGAATTGTGGATATCCAGCGTGGATCTGGATTTGCATGGGCAGACTTCTGAAGGGAAATCCTAAGCATTTGTCAATGGACTGTACACGTCTATCCCCTAGGGATAGATGCATATCCAAACAAAAGACATGGCAGGGCACATAAGAGCGAGATGAGGAGGCAGTCAGAGGCATGTTTTATGAGTTTGTTTCCTTAATGCAACTCAAGGATGTACTGACAAAGTTCCTCGACAATTGTTTTGATATATATATAGATGAATTCCTAGTAAAATATGTATGGTAAAATAAATTTTTCATATACATGTAATTTTTTGCTTTTTTTTTTTTTTTTAGAGATAGGACTCTCTGGTGCCCGGGCTAACGTGCAGTGGCACCATCATAGTTCATTGTAGCTTCAGACTCCTGGGCTCAGATTATCCCTCTGCCTCAGCCTCCTGAATAAGAGGTAGGACTATAGGCACATGCCACCATGCCTGGCTAATTAAATCATTTTTTTTTTTTAATAGAGAGATTCTCCCTAGGTTACCCGGGCTGGTCTCGCACTTCTGTCCTCAAGCAGTCCTCCTATCCCAGCCTCCCAGAGTGCTGAGATTATAGGTGTGAGCTACTGTATCTGGCCTGGAAAACAATATTCAAGAGCTGCTGAATATGGCTCAAGAGTATGGCTTTGGAGTGTTAGATGCATTTTGAATTCTAGGTTTGGCACTTCATGATCTTGGCCAAATTATGTCACGTCTTGTTGTTTTCCTCTTAACCCTTCTGAATCTCTTTTGGGGGCTCTTCCCTCTCTCCCCATCCCAGAAATGCTGAGGGTCCCTGAGTTGCTGGCCGAGTCCCTCTTCTTCCTTCCCTGGGTAACGCTATCTATCTGTACCTTCTGTTCTCACAGTGTGCCCATGACATGCAAGTGGGGATTGGGCCAGGTCTTCTCAGCTGTATGCTTTGCCTGCTGCCTAATGGGATCCCTATTGCCCATGTGCTGAAACCTTTCAAAGTGCTTCACAAGATTCTTCAAAAAATCTAAGTTCTAGTGTGTCTTTTTATCCCTCTTTTGCTCACTCTTCTCCCTCTTTCCTCTCTGCTCCAGTCATACCAAACCATTTTTTGGTCTTACACTAACCATGTTGGGTGCTTTCTTAATCCTGGACCCTCTCAGCTGCTGCATCCTCAGCCTTGAGCTCCCTTTCTTGTTTCCACTGGCTAATTCATACTCATCCTTAGATCTCAGCTTAGATTTCTCTTGTTCTGAGAAGCCCCTGATGAGCACCTAACCCAGCAGTGTCCTGGACCTGCACTCCTCACACTACTCAGTTACACATTTGGATTTCTCATGAGATTGATAATCCCACAAAGGCCAGGACAGTACACTTGTCCATTGGCATCAATAGTGGTTTGGTTCCAGGACCCCTGCAGATACCAAAATCAGGGAATGCTCAAGTCCCCGATAGAAAACAGCACAGTGTTTGTGTATGGCCTCTACACATCTTCCTCTATACTACTTTTCATCTCTAGATTACTTATACCTAATATAATGTAAATGCTATATAAATAGTTGTTATATTGTATTTTTTTTTTGAGACAGAGTCTCACTTTGTTGACCTTGGTAGAGTACCATGATGTCATAGCTCATAGTAACCTCAAACTGCTGGATTTGAAAGATACTCTTGCCTTAGCTTCCCAAGTAGCTGCAGGGTCTCACTCTTGTTCTTATACTGTTATTTAAATTTTTCCCAAATATTTTCAATCCAAAGTTAGTTGAATTCCATGAGTGGAGAACTCATGGACAACGAGGCCAGTTGTATTTGTCTTATTTTTCATCTTATATTTAGAGCACAATGCCTAATACAGGTACTTAACAATTTCATAATAGATATTTGTTGAATGACTGTTTTTATTAATATGAGCAAGGTGATAGAATGTCTAAGAGTTGGGCTGTGGGTTCAAACTTGAGCCCTACTGCCTCACAGCTGTGCAATATTTGGCAAGTAACTTCTCTGTACATCTAAAGTGCTTACAACAGCATCTGGCACATAATAGGAGCTTAATAAATATTAGTTATTGTATTGCTATAAATTTTTGTAATAGTAAATATAATCTCTAGTTTTAAAAGTTTAGATTTTTGAATATAGATTTTCTTAAACCGCTGTATATCAGGTAGTCTACTAGCTTTTCTCTCTAGGGAAGTGTTTGAATAGTTGTGTGGAAAATTATTTGGACCATGAGAAATGTTAAGAAAGCAAGCAATTGTGTATTAATAACATTTTAGATTTTAGCTCTTGCAGGACAATGATTGAACTTTAAAAATAATAGTGTTTCTATGATTATTGCCTTTGTTCTAGATGGCAGTTCTTAAACTTTGGTGTGTGTGAGTTGATAGCATCTGGTAGCTTGTCAAACTACTGGTCAACAGCCTCAGTTCTAGAGCTGGTTCTGGGTTTTGGACTTTTACAGGATCTACTGGTGATTTTGGTGTATATCAAAGTTTCAGAACCTGGAAACAAATGCAGAACAATTGGTTAAAATCACCAGCTACTATGACAAAACCATATGGCAGCATCTGCCCCAACGGGATTTTGTTGGACGTTTCTTGCCGGAGGGGGCTCTGAGAGGTTGGTGCTGAGCAGTCTCTGGGAGATGAC
Organism: Otolemur garnettii; assembly: GCF_000181295.1. Classification (NCBI taxonomy): domain Eukaryota; kingdom Metazoa; phylum Chordata; class Mammalia; order Primates; family Galagidae; genus Otolemur; species Otolemur garnettii. The sequence goes on from NW_003852416.1 coordinate 21,164,298, forward strand.
TCTGCTGTGGGGAGTGGCCTTTGAGGACTGTTGTTATCTTCAGGAGAATCCTGAAGGGACTTTAAGGGGGAACAGCTTCTGAGAACCAGTTCTGGGCTCTTGCTCCCCAGGAGGTATTGCTGAAAGCGCCCGTAGGAACCCCAGATGGCAGAAGATAGTAGCAGTGCTTCTCCACTGGCCCCAGCATCACCTGCATTCAGAACCAAATTAATCAGTAAGAAAAGAATGAACAACCCCATTTCTTTGTGGGCAAGAGACTTGAACAGAAACTTCTCTGATGATGACAGATGGATGGCCAAAACAAACACATATAAAAATGCTTGAAGTCTTTATTTACTCATCAGAGAAAGGCAAATCAAAACCCCTTTGAGGTGTCACCCTACTCCAGTAACATTAGCCCACATCACAAAGTCCCAAAACTGCAGATGCTGGCTGACGTATATGTGGAGAGAAGGGAACACTTCTAAACTGCTGATGGGACTGAAAACTAATACAACCTTAAGGGAAGGACATAGGAAGAATCCTCAAAAAACTAAAAGTTGATTTTCCATTTGATCCCAAGATCCCATTCCTAGTTGTCTACCCAGAAGAACAAAAGTCACTTTCCCACAAAGGCATTTGCACCAGAATGTTTATTCCAGCCCAATTCATAATTGCCAAGTCATGGAAGCAACCCACATGCCCATCAATCCATGAATGGATTAGCAAATTGTGGTACATGTATACCATGGAATACTATTCAGCCATAAAAAGATGGAGACTTTACAGCTTTTATATTTATCTAGATGGAGTTGGAACACATTCTTCTTAGTAAAGTATCTCAAGAATGGGGAAAAAAGTATCCAATGTACTCAATACTATTATGACACCAATATGTAAACACTTACACACTCATATGAATGATAAAACAGAAATATAGTCTAGCAAAGAGGAGGGGAGAGGAGGAAGAAGGGAGGGGAGGGCGATTGGTGGGAGGAGGGAGGGCATTTGGTGGGATTTCACCTGATGTGTACAAGCCAAGGGTATTTTCAAAATAACTCGGAGTAAATTTTAAATATCTTACCACAAAAAATAAGTAAGCAAGGTGATGGCGATGTCAATCAGTTGGATTTAAGTGCTCCACATTGTATATGAAATCATCACATTGTACCCCATAAATGTATATAGTTATAATTTTAATTAAAAATTAAATAAAATAAAAATTGAGAAGGAAAACCACTCTAATGATAAAAAAATGGTTATAGAATTAATTGTGTAGAAATAAAAATTACTGTATCTGTCAAAAACAACAATAACAACAATGAAACCAGAATCATCACAGTTTGTTAAAATGCAGATTCCTCCGCCCTCTCCAGACCTTCTGAATCAAGGATCTGCATTTTAAACAAGCTTCACAGATTTTTTCTGAGGCATGTTAAAGTCAGAGAACCCCTTACAGAAGGTGATGTTAAGGAGACCTTGAGATACGTGTGTGTCCAGCCTCCGCTCTCTGCAGTGGAGAGGTGTTTGTGTTTTATTACACTCCCCTTCTGGTAATTGGACGGCCAGACCCTCTGCGTGGAACCTGGGACTGACTTCTCAGATCTTAAACAGTCTCCAACTCTCAAAGACCAGCTGGAGGGTGCGACCTGGAAGAGTTTTGTATTTAACTTTCTTCGAGTTATTAGGCATTCTATGCACTTTTCTGATGATAACTAATATGGGCATTTGGTTTTCCGAAGCTGTCATTTAAAAAATGATGGTCTTTTGGGAGAAATCTCAATGATAGTGGATGAACTTTACTCTGGATTCTTCCTGTTGGGTCCTTTGAGAGTGACGGGGCCATCCTGGCACACATGGTTCAGGTGAGTAAAGTGTTTTGTAGGTGACATCTACTCTCTTTAACCGTCAAACAAAGATGGATGAGCAGGGACTTGGCTGCCATGGGGGACATTACCACCTTGGTTTTCCCATCAAATGCTGTCAGGCTCTGTAGCTTAAAGAAATGAAAGGGGAGACGGAGACGGACAGTTCCTAACAAGCTGTCAGCAGGGCCCCACCATGGGCTGGAAGCCTCCCTCCCTGTTGGCCTGCTGCAGCCCTGACTTTGTTCCAATGCTATTAGAGCAAAATCCTCAAATTTCTCTCAGAGAAAAAGAAGTGGCCTGGGGCTGAGAGACACAGAATCATAAGTAATTTTTCTCTAAAAAATTCCCTCTAGTGCTTAATCACCATTTCAAAGAGGAAGAACTATCACAGCAGACTCTGAGGGTTTGCCCTGGACAGGATGCAGAATGCTGTCCTGCAGCCTAACTGGTGTGATTTTCTCACTTGCCTGAAATGGGCCAGCCTGACTCTCACTGAGGCTGTCCTAGGTGGTCTCTATCCCAGTGATGTTTAGGGCTGGGCTGAGGGAGCATTGACAAAGAACTAATGGAGACAGCTTTCTAAAAGTGGAGTCTGCTCACCTGGGTGAGGAGCCAGAGAGGTTGTTAGTGTCAGTGCCAAGCATAATGTTGATTAAGGAGGGCATCTAGAGAAGTCAGAGCATGATGGGATTTCAGTAATCTCAGAGTCAAGAAGTGACAGGTTTAATAACAAAAGCCAGGCGTGTCTTAGTGGTTTTTGTTTTGAGTCGATACATAGGTCTGTTATATTTTTGTCAGCCACTATATTATTTATAATAAAATTATTCATTCAAGATTATAATATTAAAATAATAATTAGCTTAAATAGTCCATTATCCAGGATTACAGATGGTATGACAGCCAATAGCTCTGGAATGTGTTTTGAATAGTTATACAAGTAGTGCATGAATATGTTCTTGTAAAATATTTAGGAGTTTACACAGCAAATTGTCTCTTTTATTCCCCTTCCTATTCCCTTAGGTAACCATTGGCCTAACGCTGCTCTGAAGACTCTGCTTATCTCCTGGTCATCTCTATAAGTGGTTCTCAATCCTGGCAGTATGTTAGACGCACCTGAGAAACGTAAAGATTACGTATGCCCAGTTCATACCCAGACCCACTGAGTCAGCATCTTTAGGAGTAGGGCTCAGGCTTTGGATTTTCAGAAAAATTATGAAAATTCTAATATACAGCAAGGGTTGAGAATCATTGATCTAAACATAAAATAAAACAGAATTCTAGAGCATTTTAAGTTAATATATCACTTATATTATGGAAATAGTCAAATAGTCACTGACCTTTAATTGTTTACTCTTAAAATAGCTTGAGTAAATCAAATAGTCTAGGTGAAAATAAATCGGATGTTTAATGATCACACAACACTTTGAAGACATTTTCATTTTTTTTAATAAAAAATATCTCAGAGCATCTTTAATCCAAAACAATGAACAAGGTGGGCCAGGAATGACCTTATCCATTTTACAGTCCAGGAAGCTGATGGGGGCAAAGTGATGCTTCTTAATTTATTGTGCTTGGGAAAAATCTGAGGATCTTAAAATACAGATTCTTATTTAGTAGACCTAGGGTGGAAACTGAGATTTTGTATTCCTAACAAGCACCTGGGTAACACTTTGCCATTATCTGAAGACCACAGTGATTAGTAACTGCCTAGATAAAAGGTAGCGAGTGCAACATCATAGTGAACCAAATTCTGTACAAGAAACTAGATGCCACTGAAATGATGAACACTTGGTATAACCAAGGAGCGAGAGGAGAAGGGAATACAGGGTGAGGAAAGATGGAGGGCAAAGAGGCCCTTCCTTTACATCACCTAAGCAAGGATGCCCTTCACCCTCAGGTCCCATGCCTTTAACAGGGGTACATACTGGCTTGGCGCCTATAGCTCAGTGGTTAGGGAGCACTGAGGCTGGTGGGTTCAAACCCAGCCTGGGCCTGCTAAACAACAATGACAACAACAACAAAAAAAAATAGCCAGTGTTGTGGCCAGTGCCTATAGTCCCAGCTACTTGGGAGGCTGAGGCAAGAGAATCACTTAAGCACAAGAGTTTGAGGTTGCTGTGAGCTGTGATACCACAGTACTCTACTGTGGGTGACATAGTGAGACTCTGTCAAACAAAACAAAACAAAACAAAACAGGGGTACATCCTGAACACAACATTAAAGGCATTCCAAGGCTATCAGTTGTCATACCATCTACAATTCTGAAGGTTTTCAAATATGGTTTCTTGTCTCTATTTATAACCTTTCCTTCTCGGGAATCCTGATGGGAGCCTATGGACCTTTGAGTGCTTATCCCAATGCCTTCAGTTGCAGTCCAATGCTCCCTTGGGTAACCAGAGGCCCCAGCTCTGAACTTGACTTGTCTCTGCCCATCACCTACTCTTTTGGTACTGTGGTCTTCCAAAGAAGATTCTGCAGCCCTGCTCTGGCCACCATGCCCATCGCACATGAAAGAGACACTGCAAGTCTTTTGGTGATGTCCACATACAGCCAATGACAAGGCTGTCCTCTTTGGGCAGTGCCAGTATCAGTTTTCTTCTTCAACCTTTAGGGATTCTTGTCTTGCATAAAATAAGAATACTACACACAAATACATGCTTCTGATCCTCCCTTCTCTTGTTATTTGTTTCTTTAACTTAATAAAGATCTATATTATTCTTGGAGTAAATTTCTTCTTTGCTTCACATTTCTCGATTGAATCACAAAGATAAAATTACTTCTATCCTATGAATACAAATTAGATTTTTTAAAGTGATATCTTTGTGTTTTTGTCTTTTGGAAAAAAAGAGCAGCCATTATAAAATAACAAAACAGTAAATTAAACACATTATTTTTAATGGACCGTTTCTCTTGAAAACATTGGCTGCTAAAATGGACTCCAGAAATTTAAGATTAATATGTGTGAGCTGTAGGGTCTCAGAAGTGCTGCTGGGGTAGGAATTAGAAGTGGATGTATTCCCTCCCTCAACTAGATTAATTTCCTCTGTCTTATTATATATATATATATATATATATACATATTTTGAGACAGAGTCTCACTTTGTCCCCCTTGGTAGAGTGCCCTAGCATCACAGCTCACAGCAACCTCAAACTCTCAGGTTCAAGTGATCCCCTTGCCTCAGGCTCCCAAGTAGGTGGGACTACAGGTGCCTGCCACAACGCCTGGCTATTTTTTTATTTGAGGGGGTCTTACTGTTGCTCAGGCTGGTTTTGAACTTGTGAGCTCAAGTGATCCACCCACCTTGGCCTTCCAGAGTGCGAGGATTACAGGTGTGAGCCACCGCGCCTGGCCTTCTTCCCTCTTATAAGCTCTTACGTCCGTTTTCCATGAAGGTAGGTAGCTCTTGCCATTGCTGTATCTTAGTAATTTTATTTGCACAGTGCTCTTATTGTCTGTCTTCTCCACTAGATGATAGAATCCACAAGGAAGGTATTTTGTCCTTTTGTTCACTGTGTTAGCCTTAGCACCTAGCGCAATGCTGGCACATAGTAGATGGCTAATTAATATTTTTGAAACAAATGAATAAATCATGAAGGAAAAGAAACACTGATGTTAAGTTATGGAATGAAGTTTAACCTTTAAACCAAGGTTAAAACTAAAACTAAACAAAAAAGAGCAAGCTCTAAAGAAATCTGCGAAGCTTAGCACAGAAGAAAGATCCTGATCAGAAAAGGTGGCGACCCATTGCATTAATTATGTCAAAGATTAAAATACATACACATACCACCTTACCCCTTTAAATAATTTTGACAGCGTTATATAATTTTTCTCTGTGAGCCCTTATGCTTCTTCCATTTCTAGAGCAAGATGCACATATTTCTCTGTCAGAGCCTTGGAACTGCTGTCATGGAAATTATAATGATGTCAGAGAGCAAATACAGTGACCTCATCATAGGAATAACAACCTCCTATGTTCTTTTTGAAACATAGTTAGTGAACCTATCACACACTAAAAAAAATGTTTTTAAAAATATCCTATACCCTAAAGAGAAGTTGTGGGAATGTTTTAATATCCTGGCATGAGTTAATAGAAAATATTCTGAGCTCTGTAGGACAAAAGGACAGTAAAATTTCAAAAAACAATAAATTCTTTCTTTCATTCATTCTTTCATCCAATACATTTTTACCACATGGGACACAATACAGCACAGTGGAAAAGGGACCAAGAACCAGGCTGTCTGTGTTCATATCCCCAATATTGTCTAGCTGTGTCACCCTGGGTAAATTGCTTAGTTGGGGTTTTTTTTTTTTTTGCTTTGGCTGCCTCATCTATTAAATGGAATAGTAAGAACACCTACTTCAGTTGCTATACAATTTGAATGTTAGTGTGTGTAAAGCACTTAGAACAGTACCTAGTATACTAGTAGATAGTAAGTTCTGTACAAAATGCTTTTAAATAAACAAACCCTATGATATGCTAGGCAAGTACTAAGCACCCATATATTCCCAGGAAAGTAGTGGACTAGTATCTGCTGAACACTTACTCTATATTGAACACTAATCACTAGGTAGTTTTGGATCAACTCTGATGGAGGTATCATCTTCATTCATTTCTTCAACCAATATGTACAGAGTGTCTGCTAGATATCAGGACCTATGAGGGCCTCAGAAATAGCATCTTAGGATTTACATTTTTTAAAAATCACTACTTTATTAGTGATTTTCAGTAGCTCCCTAGATTAGCTCTGCCAGGGGTGTCCAACCTTTTGGTTTCTCTCTGCTACATTAGAAGAAGAGTTGACTTGGGCCACACATTACATTCACAAACACTAACAAAAAAGCTGACGAGCAAAAAAAAAAAGAGGTCTGCACACAATTTTCGTGCTATCTGCTACCACAGACAAGCAAAAAAAGCCCTCACATACTCTGTATGTGGCCTGCAGGCTGCAGGTTGGACATGCTGCTAGCATACCACATCATTCTTTATTAATACTCAGAATGTTTGAAATTTGAAATTACTGCATGTATAGTGCTTTAGAGAGCTACTTTGCCTTTTTCCTCTGTCTATTCTACTTAATTATCCCTGATAGAAGCTATCTTAATTTTGTATTCTTGTGAAGTATCTTTTAAACCTGTTATTTTTCAACAAAACTTGAGTTTTTAGGTAATAAAAATACATCTGTTTGCAATTTTGTATGGAGAAAATGCTTCAATGCATAACTAGATGCCTCTATGCTCATCTATCTTTGTAAGCTTGTGTGAATTTCTCTTTTTAACAATTATATGTATTTATTGCATACAACACATTTTTTTTTTTTTTTTTTTTTTTGCCGTTTTTGGCTGGGGCTGGGTTTGCGCCCCCTACCTCTGGCATATGGGACTGGTGCCCTACCCTTTTGAGCCACAGGCACTGCCCTTGTATCAATTTCTTTAGGAGAGATTCCTAGAGGAGGAACTGCTTGGTCAAATAGTGTGAGCATTTTAATTTTGACTGATATTGCCAAAAAACATTCTAAGAAAAGGCTTTATAGATTGACACTATCTAACACCTCAGTGCTCTTTGGCTTTAACCCTATTTTTCAATATTTTTAATTTTTGTCAATCTGATGGGTAAAAGTTTATAAATTGTATAGTTTCAATTTAATAACAGGGATAATTTCGGGCATGTTTTTAGGCCATTTTCATTTATTCTTTTTTGATTGATTTCCTTATATCCTTAACTCATTTTCCTACCAATATAATAAAGCTCTGAGTATATAATAGATGTGACTGATCATGTTACCAATATTTTTCTAAGTCATCACATTTTTACTTATGGTATCTATCACCATACTAAGCCATATTTATTTTGTTTATGGCTTCTGAGATTGTGTCACAATTAGGAAAATGTATGCCACCCTTATATTATGTTTAAAAAATCCTTATTATTTTCTGTGTTTTGTCTGTAGTTTAAAGTATTTAAATCTTATATTCATCTAGAGTTTATTTGTGCAAAGCAAAGGAGAAAATCAATTTTTTAAAATCCCAAATGAATTTGACATGATGACTGACAGTCGTGACATTAGATGAAGTTCTGTGCTTGGAAATGTGCGATGTTTTTAAGAGTACATGTTGAGAGTCAAATACATGCCATCCTCAGAGTCTTCCAGAACTTTCTACAGCTAATGCAGAGTTCTTTTCTGGGACAATATCTCTTTATAATCCAGTGCTCATACATAACAGCTAAATAAAAACCTTACTATGATAGAAATAAAATATTAAACTTAATACTTTATTTTCAATAATTAACAAAAGTCAGATGTCCTGAAAATCAAATAGTTAGCAAATAATTTTATGGGTTTTTTGATCTGATGATAGTTTCCTTCTCATAAATATTTAATTATATCCTGGACACAAATGACTTATGAAAACACTTTATAGAGACACATTCTTTTCTGACATCTACTGTCAGGACCATAGAAAATGGCTCATCTACACGTTAAAGAGAAAATAGGGCAGAACCTCCAAGAGGGGAAGATGAATTTAAAACAAAGTGGAAATCTTTTTTTTTTTTTTTTTTTTGCCGGGGCTGGGTTTAAACCTGTCATCTCCAGTATATGGGGCTGGCACCCTACTCCTCTGGGCCACAGGTGCCACCCAGAGTGGACATCTTTTGATTACTGTACTCCACTTATCCATCACCACATAGTGAAAGTCCTCCGTTCTTTTCTTGTTTTGCTTAATCAATAAAGAAGCTCTTTGGAAACCAGGTACCAATGATGTGGAAAGTAGTTACATAGAATTAATTCTGGATGAACAGTTCTAGAGATGTGTTGATCAACAATGTGATCAAACATTGTTGATCAACTTAAAAATGTCTAAGATGGTATAAATATTGTTTTTTGGTTTACCACAACTTAAAAAAAGAGTTAATTCTGCATTATTGTTTCTGCTTTTAATCAACCAACAAATACCTAAATACCTTGCTTCTTTGAAGGATACCACGATATGTACCAGGTCTCAAGGAACTAACTAGCAATCATACTGGGAGGAAAAAGTTAAATATACATAACAATTAACTAAACAATCTCTTTTTTCTTTCTTTTTTTTTTTGGCCAGGGCTAGGTTTGAATCCAGCACCTTTGGCATATGGGTCCAGCGTCCTACTCCTTTGAGCCACAGGTGCCACCCAACAATCTCTTTTTTCATAAGATGGTGCCAAAGGCAAAGAAGGAAGCTCCTGCTTCTCTCAAAGCCAACGCCTAAGCCAAGGCTTTGAAGGCCAAGAAGGCAGTGCTCAAAGGTGACCACAGATGCAAAAAAAAAAAAAAAAGGAAGAACCACCATACATTACCCACCTGTGGCAGCCAAGGACATTGTGGCAGCCCAGATATCCTTGGAAGAGCGCCCCCAGGAGAAACAAGTTTGACCACAGTGCCATCATTAAGTTTCCCCTGACCACTGAGTCTGCCAGGAAGAAGATGGAAGACAACAACACACTTGTGTTCATTGTGGATGTCAAAGCCAGCAAGTGCCAGACCAAACAGGCAGTGAGGAAGCTCTATGACTTCGATGTGGCCAAGGTCAACACCCCAGTTAGGCCTGATGGTGAAAAGAAGGCGTATGTTCGATTGGCTCCTGATTATGGTGCTTTGGTTGTTGCAAACAAAATTGGGATCAACTAAACCACATCCAGCAGGCTAATTCTAAATATATATCTTTTCACCATAAAAAGAAAAATAAAAGAAAATTAACTAACAATCCCAGGCAGTTAGTGATACCAAGTGAGGAAAAGTGACATAAAATCTTATAGGCAGGAGTCTTTGGGGGACTACAGGGATAGAAATACTTATTTGGTACTTAAATGGCTTTTAAAGCATTTTAATATGCATTTTCTAAATTGACTCTTTTATAAATCAAGGAGGTATTATCTCCATCTAACAGATGAGGAAACAAAAGCTCAGAGGTTGTAATTTGCCCAAATTCACACGGGATTTAGACTCAATGTCTTCTAGCTGTTATTCCTGGTGGGACTTACTTACATTGGCACTGAAGATTTGCTGCCAAGACTTGTGATGGTCAGAGCAGAATTCAAATGTGTTATGAATACTGTGGTTATGCATTTGTTAAAATTAGAATTATTCTGACTTCTCTGTAATCTGGCCAGCATCTAGTAACTTTTAATAGAAATTAATGGATTATTTTTCTTATTATTCATCATATAGGTAAACTTAAATCATACTATAACAGAATGAGCACTAGGATACAAGGCTTTGAATCCCCTGCTATTTACACATAGCCCTTTAGTGAAGAGCAGTCCCATGAAAGACATTCCCTATCCACCATGTCGGCCATCATTCTTTAAATTCAGAATACGTATTCTCTTTTTCAGATAGTTCTGAGCTGACCCAGGTATGACAGAGAGGAATATGAACACAGCAGAATAAAGGCAATGAATAAGAATTCAGAAGTGGTTATCAGGGCTAAGCCTATATGAGTTATGCACATTTTTTAAAACCACATCCTGCTATTTCAGTAGATTGACTTCTGTCCAGAAAATGCAGGAGCATTAGGTCTGTTCATACAATAACACTATCTGATTACCCAGGGTCAAGCTACTGTTTATCTTTGCCAGACAGAACCCATATCCTGAGTGGGGAACCTAAAACCTTCCCTGTTTTTCACCAGTTACCTGGGCTACCACTTCAAGGAGATAGTCACTGACGTTCTTTTTATATAATCACCTAAACAACAAGAAAAACATTCTAATTTTTTTTAAGTCTATGGTAAAAGTAAATACGCAGGCACAGTAGTTAGAAGCTTTGCTTTTATTAATATTTACCTTCTTAGGAGTGCTCAATTGCAAAAGAAGGACAGTGCTGCCCTCTACTGCTGGATGCTGGAATATTATTAATACACTTCCATGGCCAGGGGCAGTGGCTCACCGCTGTAATCCTAGAATTTTGCTAGGCCTAGGTGGGAAGATGCCTTAAGGCCAGAAGTTTGAGACTAGCCAGAGTAAGAGTGAAATCTGCCACCCTACCTCCCAACCCCTGCCTCTATACAAAATAGAAAAATTAGCTGGGCATGGTGGCCCATGCTTGTAATCCAAGCTACTTGGGAGGCTGAGGCACAGGATAGCTTGAGTCCTGGAGTTTGAGGTTGCAGTGATCTATGATGATGCCACTGCATTCTAGCCCAGGCTACAAAGCAAGACCCTGTTTCCAATAAATAAATAAATAAAAATTATGCTTCCATATCTCTGCTAATCTAGGTATAACAGGTAACATTGTTTTAAATTATGTTAAAAGACAGCAGTTTGTTGGCTAACACATTGCATTTGTTTCCTTTCTTATCTCTTCATCTACCTTCATCTTGCACCAAAGCATAGACTTTAAGGATATTACCCAATCCAAAAAAGGACATCACAAATTGGAGGGAAAAAGCTTATGGCATGGCTCTAGTAGAGATAAAAGTCTGTGTTTGTGATCCATTTAGGGAGAAACAGGGAAAGGAAAGGAAATTTTCCTCTGACTTCAAGGTCTGTAGCCTTTCCATTCTTCCATCATTTGGAGTGTCTTCATTTACTTTTTGTTAAGACAATCTATTTCCTTCTTTATCTTTATTTAACTGGAGAAGACAGTTGCTCCGGGATGTGGAAGAGTGTTTGTAAAGCAATGTTTTTCAATCTTTTTTCTCTCGTGGCACACTTGAACCTATAGTTAAACTTTTGGGGCACACAAAGTATCTAGATTAAAAAAAAAGAGTATACAAGAGAATATACTTACTGTGCTTTGAACTTCCTTCAAAAATAATTGAATTAATGATCTTCAAAAAATTTTAAGGCGCACCTAAGATCCTCGCATGGCACATCAGTGTGCCACAGCTCACTGGCTGAAAATTACTGCTCTAGAGCATTTTCTGTTCCACAGAAAAGGCTGATATAGAAATACAAAGGGTTCCTACAGTTCATCTTACGAGGGTACAGTTCATCTTACGAGGGTACATGTGAAATTTACTAGGTGTAGAATATAAATGTCTTAACAAAATAACTAAGAAAATGCTGTGAAGGCTATGTTGACCTGTTTGATGAAAGCATTTCAGATTGTGTGTAAAACTAGCACATTGTACCCCATGATTGCATTAATGTACACAGCTATGATTTAATTAAAAAAAAAAGAAATACAAAGGGTTGTTATTAACATATTTAAATTTTAATTAGTTATTAAATACATTATCCTGTTACCTTTTAATTCCTTTGAGATTTAAATTCCAATATCTGTGATGATGATATTGATGATTATGATGATGAACCCAGTTAATACCTATTGAGTACTTGCTGTCAGGTACAATTCAAAGAGTTTTACATTTAATCACATTAAATCATTTAAACTTCACAGCAACTCCATGAGGTAAAACTATTATTATTCCCATGTTACAGATGAGGAAATGGAGACATACAGAGAAAACCTAGTTTCAGAGACCATGCTTTTAACCATTATGCAACTGTTTCTTAAGTAAACTGTAAACTCTATATAGCCCATCAATTTCTAAATGGTGCCTTGGAACTTAACTATATTCAATAATTAGACAAAACCATCAGTTCTCAGTCCTATTGATATATCTGCTCTACAAAGTCTCTAGCAGCTTCAAATATTTGGGTGCCCAGCTCAAGAACTAACTTTCGACTCTCCACACTCAGCCTCAGTGAACATGCTCTTCTATGAAGCAGGAAGCAGAAAGACACCCTTGCTTAGTGGGTTTGGGGAGTGGTCACATGGAAGGAAGAGAAGGAGAAAATACAGAGAAGAGAAGCAAGAAGGTATGATTTCACCAATGCACACCCCAAAAGCAAGCAGTTAATCCGAGGGAAGAGGTTGATAAAGGCCCACTTTCCTAACCACAGCACCACTTAGGAGATCAATGCTTATTTTATCACCCATTATTTAGCCACACTGTGACTCACAGATCTCATACAGCTTTGGTTTTTAAAGAAATATTTGTTCAGCACTCAACTCAGTTTCTGAATAATATGCCACCTTTAGTGACATATTATTGTCACTATAGCACAGCCCCAAATATAACCATTCCAAAGCACTTTGTGCTTAAGTGCAAAGGGTTGACAAACTCTTCTCTCCCCTGACTTGTTCCTAAGTTTAGACCTTCTGGGTATTCAGGAACATGACTGAGTAAAACAAGCAGCTGTGGGTTTGCTTAGAGGTCCCTGAAGTGCCCACTGTCATTCTTGCCTGCCCACCCTAAAGGCTTCAGATTTCCAAGAGAGCATATTCCAAAGGAATTCATTCCAGATGATGCTGTTGCCATGTAGATTCCCAGTTCATCTTTTCCATTTCTTTTTTAAAAGAAGGGAAAAGAAGGAGGCAGAAGGAAGATGCTAGGGAGAATGCTTGAACAGAGAGTTATAAGGAAGCACAGAGATATTTGAGAATGCCAGCCCCTTTCTCTTCGAATCATACTGCCCTTTCTCTGGATACTCACTTCATCTGGCTGGCTGCTTGTCTGGGCAGTGTTCAGCTCTTGAGTCTTTTGCTTATCCATCCAGCAAAGAGGCAGTGTTGAGTCAATTCTAAGTCAAAGTGTTAAAATTAGCAATGACCTGGAAAGCATCTTGTTTATTTTGAGATTGGCATTTTACTTAGAGGGGCAGCCCACAAGGCTCAAGGCAGAATGGTACTGACCTTAAAATAATCTCCAAGAACCTCTCATTTCCCAGGGAAAATTTTGAGACATGGACCCTACATAATATACAGTCTTCCCTCCCCAGCCCCAGTAACCGCCCTTTCTAAAATTCAGAATAAATATTGTGGGGACATGAAGAAAAACTGCATATGGTACTTTCTTTGTCTCTAACAGCATCGATTTAATGATGAAGCTGCTTAGGTTGTCAATAAATATTTAGTTGGTCTTAGCTAAGTTGATAGTGTTTAGGTAACCTAGGGTTGTTTTTCCCCCTAGGAATGACGTAGAGAGTGACCATGATGCTGTTGGCCAATGCTCTAAAGATCACACTTTGAATCAAATTCTGGGAAGAGCAGGCTATAGAACACCCCTCTCAGCAGTTGCCCTCTGCTGCCTCTGCTTTTGGAAGCACTAAAAGTTCATTGTCATTTGGCCTTCATCATTGAACATGGTGCAATACTTAAAGCGTTAGTGAAACACTGTGGGGAGCTACCTTCAAAACCAGAGGCAACATCTCTGAAAAGAAGCAGATGTTATAAAAAGTTGACAGATGTTGTACATAGTTCTTTTGCTTGTGTTTATTACTTTGGATGGAAAATTCATTTTGAGATTTGTAGTATTATCTGCTGAGCAGAAGTGGTGATATTGTTTTCTTCTGAAACACCAAGAGAATTGATTCCATCTTCCACCATTTGTTGAATACTTAGTAAGTGCAAGAAACTGAGAGAGACTTTTACAGGGTTAGATCCCTAGCCAAAAGAAGCTTACCATTTACAAGGGGTGTGGCAGATGGGCAAGGATAACAACAGTCAACATTTTGAAGTGCTTTGCAACTAAACACTTTTTACTATTAACTCACATAATTTCCACAACTCTGAGGGAAATGCTATTTAATATTATCTGTACTTTACAGAGCAGGAACAGAAAGGTTTAATAATTTGTTGAAACCTGCTCAAGTTAGTAAGTGGCAGCCAGAATCAAAACCTAGGTAGTTTGGTTCCAGAGCTGGGTTCTAAACCACAAGGACATTTAATAAAATTGTAATATTGCCAACAAGGTTCAGAAGCATAGGAAAGAGAGACAGATTTTGACCAAAGTGAAGGTTAAGGGAAGGCTTTCTGGAGGAGTCGGCATTTGCTCTAGGTCTTGAAGGTCAACAAGTGGAGATGGGCCTGGAGAGGAAGGAAGAAGCAGTCTGGGTACCAGACAGCTAATGTAAGATCAGATTCAGTGTGTGCACTGAGGAAAGATAGAAAGGAAAGCCACATCTGTATCCTGGAGGTCTTTGAGGACCAGATGCTCTCTGCAACTGAAAGCCCATACAGTGAGAATAAGATGGAGTCATTCAGGCTAGGGCTGAGACAACACAGATGTCTGGTCGATTTAGGTCCTATGTGACCTTCACCTCATATCTCCCATTCTTACTGTTTTATAAATTCAGCTTTAACCTAAAAGTGTATGTCTAGAGTAGTTTATTGCAATTGATTTAGATGATTAACTTTTAAATTGGAATGGTATTTTGGGCATGAGTAATAATGATTATTGTTTGTTATGAGTCATGGGTTATGACAATTATTACTAAGATAAAGATTAACATAATTTTTACTTTGAATTTTTATGTATAAAACTGTGGTTTTAGAAATAGAAGAACAGAACAGTCTTGGAGAGGCCCCTCTCATTCTTCTCCAGAATCCTGGCCTTCTGACAAAGTTTGGTGGACCTATTCCTGTCTGTACATATTGGCTGACAGTGACAGCCAGCCAGATCCTCTTTAATAACATTTCTGGCGACCATGAAGGGACCCCTAGACTGCTCAGTTAAGTGCTGCCAGGGAAGCCTAGTGGTTGCCTGGACAGGCTAGCCTGGGGGTGCAGTGCTCACACACTTCAAGTCAGGCTGCCAAGATTTCTCCTGAAAGTCTTCGGGCTCTGCTGTCATGCACCTGCTGTTGTTAATCACTGAGGTCCACCTGCTTTATTCTGCTTGCGTGCTGAGAACTTTAGCTCTCATCAGTTCTGGTTTTGTTCTTGAGAAATCTGGTGTTCCTGTGTCTAGTCTGCATTATGGGAGCTCAGGCCTCAATCCCAAATGACAGTCCATTGGGGCATATTCTAATCGGTCTCAGCATGGGTACCTGCCTGTGAGTAAAAAGGCAAAGAAAATTTACTATAACATGGCCAGGCCGATTTATCATCTTGACTCTGGAAGAAAATGGCGTTTAAGTGGATCCTTGAATTATTATAATGATGTTACATTGTTCAAAAGAACAAGTTTGGTTAAAATACTTATATTTGTTCTTTTTCTTGGTAAAATTTTTGAGTTTAAAAGCAATAATTAAAACTATGTATATATAATTTACAGGGTATAAAAATGGTTAACATAAAAATAAAATGATAACTAAAATCTAAACTGCTAAAATAAATAATTTAGCTAATTAAAATATTAATAGTATGAATAAAAATGTTTAAAAGCTAACAAATATAAATTCTGCTTCTGCCTGTCTGCTTGTGTCTGTCACATGCCTGTGACATTTCACTATCAAAATATGCATAAGAGTTCTAATTAATTGGCTTAACAAAGAAAGAAAAAGTAAGCAAATATTTTTGATCAATACTTATATCAAGCAATACTTACATCAAGTATTTTATTAGGAAAACAGAAAAGAACTCAAACACCTTTTTGTTCAGGTGACTTACTATTCTTTGGTAAATAAAACTAGTTTTAAAACTATATTAAAGTTCAGATATTTTAAGATTATAGAACTGCCACTTCTGTAATATTTCTAAATTTTGCTGGATTTGACTGTGAGCTTATGTTCTTAATTTTGAAACTCTGAATTCTGAGGTCAGATACGTGGCTATGGTGAGGCCAAGGGACATGTTTTCCTTGCCTAGGACAGCAGCTATGAGGCACAGTCTAGCCCACATGTACCCTTCCCTGCTTCAACTTTGCCTCCTGGCTATTCTGAGAGAAGCTGAAGCTCCTGTCTTCCTGCTTTCTGTCTTGAACTCTGCACCTGATAAATGAATTAAGGACACAGCTAGGTCCTATCCTTTGTAGCCATCTTTAATGCCACAGGACTATGTGAGACTTAGGAGGACCAGGAAAGACATCAGGGATGGTGCCTACATTGTGGTTTCAGAATACTTTTCAGTAACTTAAAACCTTAAAGTCATGTTATATTTCATAAAATGTCTAAGTGATTTGTAAAGTGAAATACTTCAGCTATTTAGATTGTTTGGGAAACTGAGTCTTTATAAAAAAAATAAGATTTTTGCCTTTTAAGTCTTCTAATTATCAGTTTGGCCAAGTGAATAATTAACTTTATAATAAATTGTGATCCTGTTTTGTGTTTTGGGGGGGTAAGAAAAATTAAACAGAAAGGAAAACAGCAGCATTGTGTAAGAAAGAATCTTGTGTTCCCCTAAGCGGCCTGAGGTGATCTGTGAAAATGGTTCGCTATTCACTTGACCCAGAAAACCCCACAAAGTCATGCAAGTCAAGGGCTCAAATCTTCATGTTCACTTTAAGAACACAAGTGAAACTGCCCAGGCCATCAAGGGTATGCATATACGAAAAGCCACCAAGTATCTGAAGGATGTCACCTTAAACAAACAATGTGTACCATTCTGACGTTACAATGGTGGAGTTGGTAGGTGTGCCCAGGCCAAACAGTGGGGCTGGACACAGGGTCGGTGGCCCAAAAAGAGTGCTGAATTTTTGCTGCATATGCTTAAAAATGCAGAGAGTAATGCTGAACTTAAGGGTTTAGATGTAGATTCTCTGGTCATTGAGCATATCCAAGTGAACAAAGCACCCAAGATGCGTCACCAAACTTACAAAGCCCATGGTTGCATTAACCCAGACATGAGCTCCCCCTGCCACACTGAGATGATCCTTACTGAAAAGGAACAGATTGTTCCCAAACCAGAAGAAGAGGTAGCACAGAAGAAAAAGATATCCCAGAAAAAGCTGAAGAAACAAAAACTTATGGCACAGGAATAAATGCAACATAAAAAATAAATGCAAATAACTGTCAAAAAAAAAAAAAAAGAAAAAGAAAAGAAAGAAATAATCTTGTGTGGTAAATTTTGTCCTGAAACAGAATGACTAGTTATGTAAGAAAAGTGAAAGGAAAGATGAAACAGAAAATTTAACATTTTTGTAGATTGTCTGTACAGGTTAACTAGAACTCATAAAAGAGAATTTGTGAAGGAATTTGCATGTGATCCACATGACTATGATTTATAAAATTTAGTTCCCTATTTCTCTTTAATTTAAAAATTATACTATAGGAAGGTTTTTTTTTTTAACCTTTTGAGTAACTGGTCTAAAAGAATCCCTGTGTTGTCTGTATTACGGTTTTGGCTAACTAGAGAAGACTGAACTTTATTTATTTATTTTAACTTTATTCAAATTAATATGAGGGTACAATATTTAGGTTACATTGTTCTCACTTCCAGAGTAAATTTCCATTTGTAGAAGAGCCCCTCATCCAGGGGGCATGTTATACACCCTCACAATGTGCACATTAGGTGAGATCCCACCTCATACCCTCCCTCCTTCTGCCATATGTCCTCCTCCCCCTTCCTTCCCTCTACCCCCAAACTAGACTATAATAATGTTTTATTGTTCTTATGAACATGTAATTGTTTACATATGGATTTCATATTAATATGGAGTACATTGGATATTTATTTTTCTATTCTTGAGATCCTTTACTAAGAAGACTGTATTTCAACTCCATCTAGGTAATGCAAAAGGTGTAAAGTCTCTTTTTTAATGGCTGAATAATATTCCATGGTATACATATACCACAATTTGTTGATCCATTCATATGTTGATGGGCATGTAGATTGCTTCCATGACTTGGCAATTATGAATTGAGCTGCAATAAACATTCTAGTGCAAATGTCTTTGTGGTAAATGATTTTTGTTCTTCTGGGTAGATAACTAGTAATGGGATTGCAGGGTCAAATGGAAGATCTACTTTTAGATCTTTGAGGATTCTCCATACTTCTCTCCAAAAAGGCTGTATTAGTTTGCAATCTCACCAGCAGTATAGAAGTGTTCTCTTCTCACCACACCCATGCCAGCATCTGGTATTTTGGGACTTTGTGATATGGGCTAATCTTGTAAGGGTTAGGTGATCCTTCGAGTGGTTTTGATGCATTTCTTTGATGATTAAAGATGATGAGCATTTTTTTCATGTGTTTGTTGGCCAATGGTCTGTCATCCTCAGAGATGTTTCTGTTTAAATCTCTTGCCCACATATAGAGAGGGTTGTTTGCACTTTTCTTAATGTTTAATTTGAGTTCTCTGTAGATTCTAGTTATCAGCCTTTGTCAGATTCATAATGTGCAAAAATGAGAAGACTGAACTTTAAAAGGGTTAAAGTTTACACCCATATAACCTCCTGTAAGACCTTTAGAATCTTTTATCTTAGAATCCTATTAAGCCTTTGATATTTGACAGATCTTCCAAAATTAAAACTCTTTTTGAAATATTAAGTCCACTGAAAATCTGAAAAAAACATATTAGGCTTATTCTCAGTGTGTTAAAACTGTATAGGAAATATTGTCAAATATGAATATTGTCTTTTTGAAATATTAAGTCCACTGAATATTGTCTTTTTGAAATATTAAGTCCACTGAAAATCTGAAAAAAACATATTAGGCTTATTCTCAGTGTGTTAAAACTGTATAGGAAATATTGTCAAATATGAAATGGTAGTTAATTTTCTGTGGATTATGTTTGTATATATACAAATATTTTAATATTAGAAAATATTGATATGTCTTATTGTATGTTATCAATAATAATTTTTGATTTATGTCAGAAAAACATTTTTTAAATTGGATAAGTCCAAAATTTGTCCTTCAAGGCAAGTAATGAAAAAGCTGACAATTTCTCTTGGATACAAATTTCTGATGACTTTGAAAATTATATACCATCAGACTAAAAATAAACTTTCAGGCCTTTAATTAGAAAGCTAACATGTCCATGAGTATTGCTAACCTAACCTTAAATAGAACAGAAATTAATTATGTGGGACTGAACTGATTTTTATGACTTATTGTTTAAAACATTACTGATTCTTTCCATGTTCTGTTTTCCAGAAGTCAAGAAAACCCTTTTCCATCTCTTCAGCTATTTATAGCCTGCAACAATGTGCAGGGTAACATAAAGTTTGTGTGCAAGTTACTATATTAAACTATTTTAAATTGCACACAAACTTTTTTTAACACCCTGTACATATTTATAAGCAAAATTTGAAACATTTATTTTCCTCTCTCTTTAATTTCTCTAGAATTTGAAAACTGTTCATAAATATTCTTAATTTCTGACAATATAGTTATTTGCATAAGTTCATAAAAATCTGTTTTCTTCTATAGGATGCAATGAAAAATACTGGTTATTTTACCAAGGTTTTGACTGAAATGACATTTTCGGAGGTGTTCAGACTGCAGTAAGAAATTAAAGTTGACTTTATAAGGCCAATAAAAATCCCATTGAAAAAACTGGCTAGATACCTCATCAGTAATGTTTCTTGGTCTGTGATGAGTAAAAAACGTCACTTTCTGACAAGTCCAGGCACTCCAAGTTGCTTTGGGAGAGGAATTAACCCAATACATATAGACATCTAATGACACAGATGAAACCTTGAGTTGACTTGAGAAGCTTTCTAGTCTAACCTGGTATTCCTTATAAAAGCTTCCAGCAAAGCCAATTTTAAAAGAAAGAAAGGCCTAGATGGCTAACAATTATTCTTACTATACTTTATATAAATAATTAGACCCAGTATACTGGAAGTATAGTTTATTT
The DNA here is from genome assembly GCF_000181295.1 of Otolemur garnettii. Taxonomy (NCBI): domain Eukaryota; kingdom Metazoa; phylum Chordata; class Mammalia; order Primates; family Galagidae; genus Otolemur; species Otolemur garnettii. Next base: position 21,184,650 of record NW_003852416.1, read on the forward strand.
TGACAAATAAATTGATTGTGCTAGGATTTGCCTTTAGTAAAATGGGAAATTAAAGAGAAAAAAAATATGGTTTAAAATAAAAATCTATAGATCACTCATATTAGATGCCTGCTTTGTCTGTAATGCTAGTTCATAACATGATACATAGCTATTTAACCAAATTGATCTATTCATAAGACTAAGAAACTGGCCAAAGAGTATAAAATTATATACAGTATCAGATTTACTGCAATGTACTTTTTCTTTCTGCTTCTTAGTCCTGAGATAACATATTGAGTTTTAATATGTAAAATCTTTTAATTTCAAAGTGGACAAGGAAAAAGAAGAAAGGTAAAAATTTACTCCAAAATACATGTGTCTAACATATTTTGGGATGACTACCCTAGAAATAATAACACGAAAGCATGCTAATATGCTTGTCCCAATCTATAGACTATATACCAAAAGGAATATGATCAGAGATTTGTCTCTGACTCTAAGACTGGTGGAGAAGAAAACTGGAAAAGCCCTAAGGTTCAACAAAGATTGTTCCACTTGCTAGTCCAGGTACTCCTAGATAATCAAGCAGTGCTGGGCTGCCTATTAACTACACTGGAAGGAATGCGTACAGTATTAAACACTATCTGCTAGGTCGATATAGATACCTCAGGAGAAATTAAAACCTGAATTAAAATTTCCCAGTAAGTGGCATGGCTACAACAGTGCCTCATAAGCAGCCCACACCCGGTTGATTTTCAGGAATATTCACTTAAATTGCCCAGAATTTCAGATCAGTTCTATAAGGACTCTTAAAGCTAAATTTTATCTTAAGAACTCTGCTGAGCTGTAAATAAAAATACTAATGTTCTCATCGTGCAAACCTTAGCCTCAAAAGCCAAAACTTGTGCATATTTGTAGGTTACTGCTAAATAGTTTCATTCTTTTTTTTTCTTTCTTTCTTTCTTTTCTTTTTTTTTTTTTTTTTTTGAGACAGAGTCTCACTATGTCACCCTAGGTAAAGTGCTGTGGCATCATAGCTCACTGCAACCTCAAACTCTTGGGTTTAACCAATTCTCTTACCTCAGCCTCCCAAGTATCTGGGACTACAGGCACCCACCACAACACGCAGCTATTTTTCTGTTGCAGTTGTCATTGTTGCTTAGCTGGCCGGGGTTGGATTTGAACCTGCCAACCTCGATGTATGTGGCTGGCACCATAACCACTGTGCTATGGGTGCCAAGCCTACATAGTTTCATTCTCTTACCCTGGGAACAACCCTGACTTTGTCCATGTCGATGAAGCCAGATTGGGCCTCTATTTACTTCTTTACTATAGAGTAGTTTTTGAAATATCTTCCAAGTCCTACATTCCAGTAATGGACTTACCCAGACCAAAGAACTTACTCAGCTCGTTTTAGACCCTCCACTCAAAATGGCTGTTCTGACTTTTACAAGATCTCCTGCAGATGACCTTTGATTTCTGTCATGGCACATCCTGCCACTTCCTGAGCCACACCATGCTACACTCTGAATTGCTGAAAAAGAGGCTCCTTTCTCTACTTTGTGAGACCTACATACATTCCCACCCTCAATCAAGTTCTTCTGAAGACTTAGAAAAAACACCTGACAACCAACTCAAGAGAAAGAGGACAAACCATCCCCTACAACGATGAAGTTGTCTGGATTGTGTCAATCCTGCATCTAGCCTTATTCCTAAGAAAAACCAGTGAACTCAAACCAGACCAGTGGATTGCAAAACTGTGTGGAGATGGGGGTTAAAAACTTCAGTTGTTGGGATGGAAAATATATGATTCTCAAAAATCTTTGTTATTATACTTATTGTATCCCTTGTTGTCTCTTGCTAACTGTGCTGCATGTTGTTTCTAGTATAACTTTAAACCTATCCCTGAACTGAGTAAGTTCCATCATGGGACAAATGCAGTAAATTGTAGTAATTATTTCTATGTAAAATCTATTTCATAGATATGAAATGTAGTAATAGGAGTGCAAAATGAAAGCACATGTAGTGAGAATAAGGTAGAATCATTCAGGCTATGGCTGAGAGGACAGAGCTGGTCTGGTCAGTTTAGGTCTTAGTGACCTTCACGTCACATCTCCCATCCTTATTGTTTTGTAAATTCAGCTTTAACCTAAAAGTGTGTATCTTCAGTAGTTTAGGACAATTGATTTAAAAGGTTAACTTTTAAATTGTAATGTTATTTTGAGTCATGGGTAATGCTGATTATTTTTTATTATGGGTCATAGGTTATGCCTATTATTATTAAGATAAAGATTAACGTGATTTTTACCTTGAACTTTTATGTATAAAACTGTGATTTTAGAAATGGAAGATCAGAACAGTCTTAAAGAGGCTACTCTCGCTGTTCTCCAGAATCTCCGCCTTGTGACAAAGTTTGGTGGACCTATCCCTGTCTGTGCATACTGGCTGACAGTGACAGGCAGGGGGGACCCTCTTCATCCAACAACACAACAAATGGGGAGCGAAACTCTCAAAGAGCAGCAAAAAGGAATTCATCGTCACCTGCTATTGAAGGATCCCTACCGCCCAACCTACCTGAGACCAAGGCAGGCAGCACACCCACATCTCCCTGGGGACCCGGCCTACATGGTCAAGGTCGCCCGCACCAGCTTCGGAGCTGCCTGTCCTCGCCAAGGACTGGCATCCAGGGCTTTGGCTGCCAGCCAAGACCGTCATAAACGTGCTCGCTGCTGGGACTGGCAACAAAAACACCTGCTCAGCGAGTACATGAAGACCTGTCCTCGGGAATTCCCTCCGGCCACCTCCCCCTGGTCTCTGGGCCAGCGAAGGTCGAGCAGGCTGCAATGACCGCTCGCCGGGCTCCTCCCCTCAGCCAAAGACCCAGGAAATAACAGCCTCCGCAATAGGAGCACACCCTGCCAATCAAGCCTAGCCTCCGCCCACGCCCAGGCCGATTAAATGGAATTGGTTGCATCGTTACCGCCTCGTCATAAGATTCTCTTCTTGGATTGGCTAATAGTATCTCCTCCATTCTGCCCCTTCTTTGTCAGAAGCTCGCAATTGGGTAGGCGTGTTGCCAAGCTCCGGATGCTGCTCAGCCATTGGAGGCTGCCGGCCCGCCCCCGCCGGCTGGGTGAAGGTGAGAGTCTCCTCGGGTCGCCGTGGCCAGCCGGGACCGAGCTGCTCCAGGCGCGGGGTGAAAGCTCTGGGCAGATACTTGCTCTCTCGCCATGGCGCCTCCATCAGTCTTTGCCGAGGTTCCTCAGAGCGAGCCGGTCCTGGTCTTTAAGCTTACTGCCGACTTCCGGGAGGATCCGGATCCCCGCAAGGTCAACCTGGGAGTGGGAGGTAAGGATGCAGTGATTGGGAGAGTGAGCAGCTTGGGAGTGTAGCGGACCCAACCTGGGGGTGGGAGGTAGGAGAGGCCGAGGCCCAGCGTGGCGCTGCCTGAACAGGGGGATGCCGGAGAGGAGGCAGGGTCCAGAAAGACTTCGCTCAACCTGCCCATTTTAGAGAGGAGGATATGGAGCCGCTGGAAAGGGGAGATATGTCCAAAGTCACACAATGGGTTTGGCAGCCAGGACACAAACGCAGGCTTTCTGATTCCCCAACCTGTGTTCTTCATACTACATCCTTCAAAGAAATGGGGCGGCCAGCGCTTGTAAGGAGAGGGAGGCAAATAAGAAGCCTAATAGGCTCTGGGTCCCGGGTACTGGAAAAGGGGTAAAGGAGAACTGTTAGTCCTAGGGAGCTCTGGTCTGGGCTAGTAACCATTTGATTGACTACCAAGTATCAATCAGGGACCTTATTAAGTCTTGTGGGGAAGACTGAGGCTTGGTTTTGCTCTTGAGGATTTTAAAATCTACACTATGCTTTGAGATGGGTTAATGCTTCCTGGAGGGATCTGGGAAGATGGTTTGGCTCTCACAGATGTGGTAGAAATGGATAGAGATGGTGGAAAGCAGTAGGAAGAAGTATGGATATGAGCATAGAACCTCACTTTCCACACATCCTTGTCTTCATTTCTTGATTGTATTTCCTGGGCTTTGGAGAGCTCAGAGCGTGGGCCTCAGTTTTCCCAGCTGCCAAGAAGGTTTATATTGGAGTGCCTCTGAAATTCCTTTAATTCAGATCTCTGATGACTTTGTTATGTTCCTCTCACCATCATTTGGATATTTGAAGTCCCATAGTCACTTTCTCCATTTGGATTTTGCCATATACAAAGCATAATTTGTCCTATGCTAGGAAACAAACTTAATACTAGGACTAGAAACTTTGAAAGAGCAAATGGAATTATACTGTTGCAGAGGGTGACATGAAGGAAGCTCCCATGGAGAATGTTTGTGTCTATACATAGCATCTGTTAAGTCTTTACCCAGGAGTTTGGGAGTGGGGTAAAAAAAGAAAAACATTAAAAAGTGATTGTTGCCAAAGACGTTAATTTGTGGAAGCTGGGTAACAGGTACATGGACATACATTGTATTATTCTCTTAGCTTTTGCAAAGGGCTGAAATTTTTCATAATAAAGCACTTTAAAAAAGTCAATACTATGTAGTTTCACAGATGGAGGGAAAATGATGTTTTTAGCAGGCAGCAGAGTGAAGGAAGTATTAAAAGATTGCCTCGAATTGAATTGGAATGGACACCATTCAAGCTCTTAATTTAAATCAAATCCAGAATCGAAGTATTTCTTTATAGCCATATATATATACTGAAGAATATTCATATTGATCTAAATATACTAATATTCATATTGATGTAAATATATCTTTGTATAACATAAGATTTTATTGGCTCATTTACCTTTGAACTATCTTACAGAGTTTTTGTGCAGATTAAGTACATTTAAAGTGTTTAGAACTGTGTCTGGCACATAAGTAGGATTTATCTAAGTGTTAGCTATTATGATTATTGTTGTTTTGACATTTGGGTGAATCTCATAAAAGATGTAGAAGGAAAATTTTTGGCTTAAGAACTGCAAAATGAAATAATTTGACACTGGGTCAGAAATAAGCTGCTCATGCAGAGAAAAGGCACCATAATAGCCCAGGCCAGAAGTGCTTGACTCATAATCATAGTCATTAGTGCACATGGCCACCTCCTCTGTGATGGTGCCTTTGTCATGTTTTCCTGGAACTCAGGAACTTCATTCCTTACTATGAGCAAATGATTGATCCATGTAACCTCATTTAATGTTCACAGCTCTGGAAAGTTGTTTATTACTGTTTAGAGGAAGGAAGCCAAAGCCCTGAGAGATAAGCTGTTTGCCCCAGGTCATGTATCCTAGGTGGTAGAGCTGAGACTCCAGGCTAGGTCTCTCAGGCCCCAGATTCTCTATCCACTCCTCTAGTTCAGGTACCTACCTACATCTGGTTTGGGGGTAGCCAGTGCACCATAGTGGGAAGAGCCAGGAGACCTAGGGACAGACCTACTACTGTGTTCCAATGAGGTGACCTTGGAAGGGTTATTTAACATTACTGGGGCTCAGTCTGCTAAATGAGGAGACAAACTGAATAACCTTTCTCTAAATTCTACTCTAAGATTTAGCTCTACTAAAAGTTTACTCCAAGATTCCCCAGCACATTCTGTGAATATAGTGTAGGATAATTTTACTGGCTTCGTCAACTGAGGATTAAATGATAATCATGTGTGAAATGTAATATGTAAATGAAAGTGATATATGGGGGGTCCCCAAAGTAGCCATACATAGGGAAAATGAGAAATTGGAGCTAAATGTACCTTTTTTTTTTTTACACAAAATATTAACAAAATCTTCTGTACATATTGGTCACCTCTTTCTACACACACACAAAGTCTTCTCTCCCACTCATGGTGAACATGGTCCAAGATATCTGCCACCATACATGTTTCCTATGTATGGCAACTTTGGGGTGCCCTGTATATAAATGTTGTTGTTAATCATCATTATGACCTTTTTATGGATGGCCGATGTTTAGACAAGGGCCTCATGAGAGTAGAATCAAAGGTCTCTTTCTAGCTTTTGTAAGTCCTACCCTTACTTTATACACATCCAAAATATACTCATTGTGAAGGAAATGTAATTACAACCGACTTTGGGGAAGAGACTCTTCTTTCCCTTCAAGTTAAGATATAAACCCTAATGGAAATTCTCCAGCTCGTGTTCTAGTGATGCTGGGACATATTTAGAATAAACTGCAACTATAATCTCAGAAAGTTCCTATTTGCAGATAGTTTCCTCAGAGATTTTCTTCTTGCTGTGACAATTTCAATAATTCCTATATAGTTAAACAGGTAAGTATATAACATTCAAACATAGACCTGAAACATAATAAAACAGTTTTTCTATGAACATCTAAACTTTGGTATATCCAAGTAGTCTCCTTTAAACTTTGGAGTCTCCTTTTGTTTTTCTATGAACATCCAAACTTTGGTAAATCCAAGTAGTCTCCTTTAAAGCATAGTTAAAACATGCCTTTTTGTTCAAAGATTTTTTTGGGAAACTTCTTTTGGAATGGCCTTGGAGGCAGGTAGGACCCACACAAGAGATCATTGCTTTCTAATTGTTCTCCATGAATATTATCCCCTTTATTTACCCACCCTCTTCTCTGGAGATGATGCAAGTACTATTTCCAAAACTTAAATTGAGTTTCAAAGGATGAAGTGTTGGCCCTGCTGGGGATATTCAAAATAATGAAATGTTGCCTTCGAAAACAATTCCAAAAGAAATTTTAAGAACACTTTGAGCAGTGGTAACATTGTGATCTTAGATAGTGTTAATCTGTTTCCGGGAGAACTCTTACTTGGAAGTAGTTATTTTGGTATGCCTGTGAGGAAACCAGACCAGATCCCATCTGGTAAAGGAGACTTTGAATTTGTTGAGAAGGAATTAGTTTGGTGGGTCTAGGGGTAGCATGTGAGTGGTACGAGGGTATTATGAGTTAGATTCTCCTACCCTGAGACTGTTGGTTGGTTAGTGGCTGTGTCAGCCTGTAGCTCCATCTTTATTTTTATTACTAGCTTGATAGGTTTCTCAGTTTTGTAGATGACACATTCCTGGAGGGTAGAGTTAGCTGATAGAAGACACAAAAAATTCAAAATGATTATATAAAGTCTTTTGTTGTATATCTTTTGACCTAGTAAATTTATATTTAGAATTTTTTCCTAAGAAAACAGTTGAGTATGCCTAAAGATCTAAGAGTATTCATCACAATGTTTATGATAGTAAATAATTGAAAAGAAAACTATTACATATAGGAAGGGATATTATATAATTACTAAAATGATGTTGCAAATGGCTCATATGTATGAAAAATGCCCAGTTGCATTCATAAGAGAAATGCAAATTAAAACTACCCTGGGATACTATTCGTACCCTGATATTGGCAAAAGTTTATTCAGTGGGTAAGGCTGTGTGGAAGTAGGCACTGTTATATTGGTGGTGGTGGGAATGTGATTCCATTTAATTCCTATGGAGGGCAATTTGGAAATATTTGTCAAAATTACAATACATATAACTACTTAGCTCCCTCCTCCATTTTTCACCCTGCTTGTTAACAGATACAATTGCATTCATGTGAGATGACATATGTACAAGGTTGTTCAGTAAAGTACTGTTTTAAGATTGTAAACAACTTACATATCCATCAACAAGAGACTGACAAAATAAAATGTGGTACATTCATCAGTTAAGCAGCTATAAAAAGGAACAAGGACACTCTTTATGCATGAATATAAAAAGATCTTCAAGTGGAAAAAGCAAGGAATGAAACCATGTATGTATGTGATATGCTACCTTTTGTGTAAAAAGGGCATAGGGAAGAAGCTATATTTGTGTGTGCATAGAGAAATTCTGGAAGGATACATAAGAACATAACTATATGGAGGAAGGGATTTGGAAACTAGACAGAGGATAAAGATGGGACGGGGACATGCAAACATATCACCTATTGGAAGAATAGTTAATGATGATGAAAAAGATTGGTAATATATATTTAAGTGGGAAAAAGCACATTGAAAATTCTGAATACAATATGATTCATATTTTGTAAATAAAATGTTTATAGAAAATAAAGCTTAGAAGGTTGTACACCAAAGTTTTTGTATTCCTTATCTCTGAGCACCAAGATTACATGTTAATTATCACGTTTATTATTTACTTTCTGGCCTTTCCTAATTTTTCTACAATCAGGATGTGTTGTTCAGTAAACAATAAAAACTACCCTAAAAAGTGTTTTTTTTTTTCATGACAGAGATTAATACAAGATATAACTTGATCAGAATTGTTCTAAAATTTTGTTTCAGTTTCAAAGTCCCTTGCCTAATATAGGATTGTTGAAGACCTAAACATTTGAACAGAGAGGCAAATGACTTCTTGTCAGGAATCCTACTCCAAGAGATTATTGGCTTGGGTGCAAGGCCAAAGCAGCTGAACTCTAAAGCTATAATCCTAACATAATCGTAGAGTAGTACAGGAAAAAAATCAGTGATAGGATAACTCCGAGCTTAGAAATTTACTATAGAGCAAGATTAAATATTGTGAGAGATCAATATCAATGAAAGGGTGAGGCAGATGAAGTGGGATAAACATTCAAAATGGTAAACATTGCCTGATGTGAAAATACAGGAAGAGGATAGAGGGGTGTGTTAGATGACCCTGGGGTAATTGTGTAACCCAACCAGTTGTTGGACCCTTCGGTTGCAGGCATGTGCTTACTCTACATTCTAATTCTGCTCTTCTAGGACAAGAGGCAGGGTGGCCTCCTAGCAATATTGATGTGGTGTTTAGTTTGCAGAGTGCTCTCCCATGCACTCTCCCACATGACCAGGCTCTGTGATGTCCCAGTTTTATTTCAGCATTCTACTTTTTGGCAGTCACATAGTTAATGAGCTATACGTTTCATAAGGATGGAATCATGTCTGTCTTGTTTGCCCAGCACCTAGCTCATGTTTGGCCCTAATTAGGTACTCAGTGAGTGAATGAACTTTACTTCAATTCCCTTCACTGTTCTGTTTTAACTGGAAGGTGTCAGAATGCTTCCTGTTCACAGTTATAAACTCTCACTTGGGCACAGACTAAGACTCCTCTGTATCAACTCTTTTCCATTCTCTAGCGTATCGCACAGATGACTCCCAGCCCTGGGTTCTGCCAGTAGTGAGGAAGGTGGAGCAGAAGATTGCTAACGACAGTAGCCTAAACCATGAGTATCTACCCATCTTGGGCCTGGCAGAGTTCCGGACCTATGCTTCTCGCTTAGTCCTTGGGGACAACAGCCCAGCTATCAAGGAGAAGCGGGTGAGTTTTGTAAATTGTGAAAGTAAAAAGAAGTTGAAAAACGCAGGGTTTTTTTTGAACTACCAATGAATAAGGGTTTCAGTAGAGTTAAGTTTAAGAACTTGATAGAGTACATAAGGTAGTCACACACACAGCATGGAGTTGTTTAGTTTTGTCTAGTAGATCATCGGATTCCTGCTGCCAGGTTTAAAGCAGCCTGTGGAGATGCCAAGTAGAGGAGATTTAAAGGAATCATAAGAGAGATCAGGGTTCTAGACCCAACTCTGCCACTATTTTTGACCACAAAAATTCATTTACCCCTCTGGACCCTACATCTACATATCAGGAAAAGACTTAACATAGTTTGGATTTAGGACCCCATAAGGAACACTTGCATAGGGGATCTTTTAAGGGGCCTCTGAGCCCCCTGAAATTATATGTAGAATTTTGTGTATACTTAACTCCTGGGGAGAAGGTTGATTTCTTATATCAGCTTTTCAAAAGGTATCTATGTCCCCCCCAAAAAAGTTCAAGAGTCGCTAGTCTAGATGCTCTTTGAAGTCCTTGCCAGCTCTTAATATTCTTTAATATGTCCAGCCTTGAGCTTAGCATCTCTCATCTAAGTACTTCCTGGTATGTATGCTGTGTATAACTATAGACACATGGAGGAGGAACACGTCTCGGACGGAGGCAGGCTGTACATGACAGGAAGTGGTATGACTCTCAGTGTTGTAGGAATTCATGAGGGCTGGAGATGGGACTTGAGCTGAACCTTGGTGAATGTGTGAACAAGGCCAGGACACTGGTTATCTGGCTCAACAATAGTATCATGTAGGGAGTTTGTAGAAACTTACTAATGACTGGACTCTGTGGACTCCATACCAGGCCAGTTAAATCAGAATCTTGGAGGACGCCACCTTTCCCCTCTCCTTTTTACTCCTCCCCTTTTCTGTCCCTGCCATGGCTCGTTTTTTTTAAAAGCTCCCCAGGTGATTTCAAAGTATAGCCAGGTGTGAGAACCAACCACAAAGTAAGGAAGAGGGACAAAAGGAGGGGAGTATTTGCCTTGAGTGGTCAGAGTCCAGGGACAAAGATAAGGGGTAAGCAGATCTAGGATGTGAAGAGACCTGGTTGATGAGAGCAGGAAACATGTTGGACAAATCAGGCAGACTGATTTTGGCAGCAAGGGCAGGAGAAGCCACCTGAAGGTTTAAGCAGAGAAGTTACTCAATAAAAGTGTTATTTGAAGAAGATAAAACTGATTAGATGGGTAGGAAAGGTGAGAGCTCAGATTTTTGCAATAGTCCAGTTAGGTATTGTGCAATTAAGTACTCCGCAGGCCAGTGTTATAGTAGAGCCTATGGTTCATGCTTTGAAGGAACCACATCTTATAGTCATCTGATTTATTCTCCACATGCTGTTACAGCAGGTTTTTCCTTTTGCATATCATGTTACCCAGATGCCCCGATAAACAGAACCACAGGATAAATAAAGGTTGCACACATGTACTTTCTTATGTGTATCAGGAGGCAGGGCAGCTCTAGTGAAGATTTGGGAACTCTGGTCCATGATTAGGCAAGTAATTAACTTGAGTAGGATTTTGTCTGGATTGTTTTGAGAGACTGTGATTTGCCTTAAGGAGCTGAAGGCATTTGGGTAGAAATGTTGAGATTATAGAGATTATAGGTCACATTGGGAAGTTGCTCTGAAAATCCTCCACCAAGGTAGTGCAGAGTCCTAATGAAGTCTGAAAGTGAAGAACTGAGGCTACTGGGGGCCTACCTTCTGAAATGCTGTAAATAAACTAGCTGAAGTCTGTTGTTGATAAATGAAAACAGATTCTGTGCTTGGGAGCTTCTTCCTCTAAGACTATGCATTTCTGATACAATTATTAACTCTGTTGGGCAAATGCTTGCTTTTTGTTGTTGGGCTCCTGGATCTGTGTTTGCTCACTTAACACCATAAGACTTGGAGCCAGTGCTTGTGTCCTTGACCTAGGAACATAGCCCTCCTTTTTAGTCTAGTTCTTCCTGTTGTGTTTTTGATCATGGAACAATTTTAGATGGCAGTCTTTAGCATGGCAGCAAGCATTGGAAGGTACTGTTTGGACTGGTATGGGATGCTCCCGTAGCATCTACATCACTCTCAGTTACTACTGAGTCCTGAGCCTTTCCTCTTTCCTTGGAAGTCTTTGCCACTCCCAATGGCCTCCTATTTGACTTTCCTCCCTCTAGTCTCTTTCCCATTCTAGTGCATTTTACATACTGCAGCTAGAATGATGTTTCTTAGCAAAAAAAGCTAATCATGTCATCTGTTACTTCTGACCTTGAGCTTGGCATGCAGTGGATTTAGTAGACAGCCTTTATCCTGTTCTTTTAGCTGCTTCCCTTCATGAACCTGGGGGGCCTGCCATTCTAGGAGCCTTGCTGTTTTCTGGACTCACCAGGCCCTGTCATGGTTAAGAGCCTTTGTCTGGCTCTTTCTTCCACTTGGAATGCCTTCCTCACCTCTCCAACTCTCCTGTCCCTACCTCCAAGCCTGCCAAGACCCATTCAGGGGTCACTTTCACACTGAATCCTTAGCTCGCTAGCTAAGGCAGAGCTAGTTGTTGGAGTCCTGTGAATAATCAGTCCTGTAAGTACTTCAGAGATTTCCAGATGTTTGAATTCACTCATTCATTTAGTCATCAGATGCTTACCACCAGAGCTGGGCACTGTTCTAGGTGCTAGAGCATGGTGTTGACCCAAACATACAGAATTCTTTGGCCTTGCTTTCAGTTATGTGGAAAGAAACATACTATAAACATAATAAGAAAATGACATGTATATTAAAGATAATGAATGCTATGAAAATAGAGCAAGGGGAGCCATGGTAGGAGTTCTGCGGGTGGATACAGTTTTAACTAGATGGTCATGGTAGAAATAGAGTAACATTGTAGCTAAAACTTAAAGGAGATGAGGCATGAATGAAAGAATGAGTGAGAAAACAAACACTAATCTTGTCTTCCCTTAGATTTTTCTTGTGCAGATTTAACATTACCAGATTCTTCACCTGCTTTAAGGGACCTAGTTTTTAGACTCCTCACTGCCCTGTATGTACTATTAACTTTTCCACTTTCAGAATGTACGATCCAGACTAATGTCCATTTTTCATCTCCTGCATAGTGGTGTTTCAGCTTCTGAAACTACTGAGCCACTGTAGATAGGAATATTTGTGGGCTCTCACTTCTATCCAGATTGTTGCAAAAGATATATAATCTACATCTTTTTATAGCTGAATAATATTTTATGGTATACATATACCATGATTTGTTAATCCATTCCTGTGTTGAAGGGCACTTGGGTTGTTTCTACATTTGTGTGGTCGTGAATTGTGCAGCTATAAACATTCAAGTGCAAGTGTCTTTATGGTAGAATGCCTTTTTTCCTTTGGGTAATACCTATTAATGAGATTGTAGGATCAAATGGTAGGTCTACTTTCATACTCTGTGAGGAATTTCTGCACAGCACAGGACACAGTTAACAAAGCAAAAAGACAGCCTACAGAATGGGAGAAGACGTTTGCATGCTACCCATTGGACAAAGGGCTGATAACCAGAATCTACAAAGAACTTAGGCAAATCAAAAGAAAAAGAAAATCAAAAAACCTCATTAAAAAGTGGGCAAGAGACATGAACAGAAACTTTTCTTGTGATGATAGACTAGTAGCCAACAAACACATGACAAATGCTCATCATCTCTAATCATCAGGGAAATGTAAATCAAAGTCACACTTAGACATCACCTAACCCCAGAAAGAATGGCTTCCATCATAAGTCCCAGAACAACACATGCTTGTGTGGATGTGCAGAGAAAGGAACACTTAGACACTGTTAGAGGGACTGTAGACAGGTTTACTAATTTCCTAATTCTTTTAATGAATTTGCTATCTGGATTGGGAGAGAATGGATGGAGTTAAACTCAGTTGAACACAGGGCTTAGGTGTAATGACTCACGCCTGTAGTCCTAGCACTTTGGGAGGCCAAGGTGAGAGGCTTGAGCCTGGGAGTTCGAGACCAGCCTGGGCAAAATAGCAAGACCCTATCCTGGCAAAAAATATAAAGAAATAAGATGTGGTGGTGTGTGTGTATAGTTCCAGCTACTCAAGAAGCTGAGGGAGGAGGATCATCTGAGTCTAGGAATTGGAGGTTGCTGTGAGCTGTGATTATGCCACTGTATTCTAGCCTGGGTAACATAGTAAAATCCAGTCTCTTAAAAAAAAATTGTCAGCTGGTGCAGTGGCTCATGCCATAATACTAGTACTCTGGGAGGCTAAGGTAGATGGATCTCCTGAGTGCAGGAGTTTGAGACTAGCCTGAGCAAGAGCAAGGCCCTGTCTCTACTAAAAATAGAAAAAATAGAAAATAGGGCTTGTGGCAGGCGCCTATAGCCCCAATACTTAGAAGGCTGAGGTAAGAGGATCACTTGAGCCCAAAGAGTTTGAAGTTGCTGTGAGCTATGATGCCACAGCATTCTACCCAGGGTAAGAGAGTGAGACTACATCTCCAAAATAAATAAATAAAGAAATAAATAAGTTGTGAAGTGCAGGAAATGAAAAATTATGCCTGGGAATGTTTTCACTGACATCCATATGCATTGTCTTATTTGCATAACTTAAAACCATGGTGAAGGGAAACCTTGCTCATTTGCATAGGAAGTATTGGCATTCCAGAATTGCTTAAGTAATGTATGAAATTGACATTCAATTTAGCTGGATGGCAAATCCATAAAAAATAAATGCACATTTCAGTTTTATCAGCTCAACAGCAATTTACATAAAGAATCCAAGTAGACCACGATCTGGGGGCGAAATCTTTAAAGTAATGGTAGAAGACTAGTGCTTAGGATCACTGTAAAGAACAGCGAAGTTAGTGCACCAGATCTGACATACACTACTGTTTTTGCTTCCCTCTGAAATGTACAGCTGTATTCAGTTCCTCATTCCTTGAATGTCAACTTTGCTTGTATCTTACACTTCAGATAGTATTATTCCACAGACCTATAAACACAGATAGAACACTAGTGATAATTTATCATTGCTCTGCTCCTGGCTTAAATGGGATTTCTGCTCATGATTCATTATTTATCGTGAAGCTGACTTATGTGTTGAATGAATTTTTAGGAAATATCCATTGTTGTCTGTTTTAGTAAGCATTTATGTGATGAATGGCTAAGCTTTTCTTATCTGTTTTGATGACTGGGTTTTCTCTATCTAGCAGCATCACAAATTTTATAATATATCTCTTAATTATGCATTCATGGAATGACTCACTTAAGGGGGTACTTTTTAAAGTACTGTTAGATTAATACTGTTCATTAATGTTTATTTGGGAAATTAGCATCAAAATACATGAAGGAGCTAGGTCTCTCTTTCTCTTCCCTCCTCTTCTCTCTCACTCTTCTCTGTCTCTGTTGCCTAGGCTGGAGTACAGTGGTGTGATCATAGCTCACTGGAGCCTCAAACTCCTGGGCTCAAAACAATCCTCCGGCCTCAGCCTTCCTAGTAGTTAGGACTGCAGGCGTGCACCACTACACCCAGCTAATTTATTACATTTTCTGTAGAGACAAGGTCTCACCATTGCCCAGCCTGGTGTCAAACTACTGATCCTTCTGACTCATCTCACTTTTCTCTACTTTTTTCCTTTTTTTTTTTTGAGGCAGAGTTTCACTATGTTGCCCTTGGTAGAGTGCTGGGGCGTCACAGCTCACAACAACCTCAAACTCTTGGGCTTAAGCAATTCTTTTGCCTCAGCCTCCCAAGTAGCTGGGACTAGAGGTGCAGGTGCCCACCTCAATGCCTGGCTATTTTTTGTTGCAATTGTCATTGTTGTTTAGCTGGCCGGGGTTGGGTTTGAACCTGCCAGTCTTGGTGTAGGTAGCTGGTGCCATAACCTCTGGTGCTGAGCCTCCTTTATCATCTTTTAGCATCTTTTTAGTGTAGTGTTAGGTTATTTAAAAGATTTAGGAAGCCTTTCTTCTCTATCTAGGAAGACTTTTTTTTTTTTTTTTTTAACCTTTTTAACATGGAAATTTTCAAGTCCATATGAAAATAAAGAAAATAGGATAATGGATCAGTCCCCTATCACCTAGCTTCAACAATTATCTGCATATGGTCAATCTTATATATTTCTCTCTTTTCACCCCCCTACTGCCACAGCTGGATTATTTTATAGCAAATCTCAGATGTCTAATAGGTTTTAAAAATTATAAAATTTTACAAATAATACATAAATATATTCTTATCATTTTTAAAAAACAACTTATAAATTAGGCTAAAGTTTCATTTGACCACTATTCCTACATCCTGGACCCCTCTCTAGAGGTTGCTGCTGTTAGAAGGTTGTATGTGCCTGCCTTTTATTTAAATAGGTGTTTGGCACACACCAATGTGCCTTCCTTTCTCTTTAACCCTTAGACAAATTAGGCAACATGTGGTTTATGACATTTCTCTACTGAAAGAGTTATGCTGATACCTAATTAGAGTTTTGAAGGAGCAAAATCACAGTTCTATAGGCAGCACTCTATCAACAGGACATAGTAACTTGATCTAGAATGGGAAGACCTAGGTTTGGGCCCAGCTTTGCCACTCACCTCCTTGTATCCTTTTGCAAACCACTTCTTTAAATCAATTTCCTTGAGTGTGAATTGAGGATTAAATAAGAATATATGCAGAAGCCTTCTGTAAATAATAAAACCCAAGACTTTTGTTATTGACCATACTAGGTCACTTTAAGATAAGAAGTTCCTAAGAGAGGAAAGTAGTATTTGCATATTACCTTCATTTTGTTAGAACATGTTTCTAAGGATTCATTAGCCCTAGTTCTAGAGATGAGAAGGAGGGGCACAGGCTGATGCCAGTGGCAAGCTAGAAACTATTTTACAGGCTTCTGCTGGAGGGAAATTCTGATTTTGAGATGGGTGCAAAGAGATGGGTTTTCCTTCCAAGGCACATATACACACTAATGTGGCCTTTTTCTCTGTGTTCAGAAAAGGAAGCTTCCCCAGACTCAGACCTCTCAGGTTAAGAGCTGGCCCTCCTGTTCAGTAGCTACTAACTTTGAGCATGGTGCTTCCCTTCGCTCAGCCACATTTTTTTTTTTTTAATTTGTAAACATAGGCAAAACATGGAACCTGCTTCATGTAGCTGTTGTGGAGTTTTGGTGAGATAATGCTACTAAAAGACTTAGCACAGAGCAGGCAAACATTAAGTGCTCACTATTACCTAATCTTTCAAATATTATGACTTCACCATTATCAGGCTGAGACTGTGCTTCTTCTCTTTCAGGTAGGAGGTGTACAGTCTTTGGGGGGAACGGGTGCACTACGAATTGGAGCTGAGTTCTTAGCACGATGGTACAATGGAACAAACAACAAGAACACACCCGTCTACGTATCCTCACCAACCTGGGGTGAGTCTTTCAGCTGTAGTGAGAGGAGAAACAGAAGTTAGAATTGTTCTCATGACTTTCACTGGTTATACAGAAAGTGTAATTCATCCCCAGAGCAACTGTCCTCTGGGAATGGCTTGAGCGGTAGATTATAATAGTACATGAGAAACCTGGTGTTCAAATGCAAATTAGGATACTCTTTCACAAGATTTTAGGTAGACTTTCATTTTAGTCTTTGTTGAAACTCCCCACAGGAGGCATAAAATGTAGGTACAGGAAGTGCCATTGTAGTGGGATATAAGTTTGGCATTAATAGTGACTGGTTGAACTTGTTCTGGCTTAAATTCATTCTTCTATATGTTAACCCCTAGGTTCAGTGACACCAGCGGACATCGAGCCTGTGAGGGCCCTGGAAGCTGACTTGGATTCTTTCCAAGTATACCTCCTAGTGTTTGTAAAAGCATTTGACATTTTACCCTTTGCTTGCAGAAAATCATAATGGTGTATTTTCCGCCGCTGGTTTTAAAGATATTCGGACCTATCACTACTGGGATGCAGAGAAGAGAGGACTTGACCTCCAGGGTTTCCTGAATGATCTGGAGGTGGGTGATTTAAAAGAAAAAGTAAAGAGAATCCCCTGGTGTCAGGAACAGCAAGGAAAGTCTTTGGATAAGTTGATAAGTGAAAGTCTGAGATGTCTTCCCCAAACCAGATAGTGGTTTTTGAAATAGCAAGTAAGAGAGAGCACAAAAGAGAGACACGAAAGAGTGAGAAGAACATGGTTGCCCGGGGCCCTCTCGCTGACTGTGTCCCTCACACTGCTGCTAGTCTCAGAGCTGACGTAGCTTCCTTCTCCTCAGAATGCTCCTGAGTTCTCCATCTTTGTCCTCCATGCCTGTGCACACAACCCAACCGGGACTGACCCCACCCCAGAGCAGTGGAAACAGATTGCTTCTTGCATGAAGGTAACTACTATGTCAAAGCATCGCTTAAAAAAGATATATTCAAAAGCAATACCTGTTTACTGAAGAATTTGGAGTATGGAGAAAAATCCAAGGAAAAAATATTAAGTATAAATCCTGTTACCCAAAGAAAGACATCATTAATATTTTGGAAGATAGAGTATCAGGCTTTGTGTGTGTCTGTGTGTGTGCATGCGGTTTTATATATACATGTATACATTTTACAACGATGAGATCAGTTTGTCTGTACTGTTTTGTAACACTTTGTTTTTCATTTGATGCTTTATATACAGGTCAGTAAATGTTTTGCAGCAGCATTTTCTATAGCTATGTTATATCTCTTTCTTGGATATTTCATATTAGGATTGGGTAAATCAGGTGATGGAAATTTAGGTTTATTCCAGATTTCTTGATCTTATGAACAGTTACATAATAAAACTTCTTTTTATTATTTCTTTGGTATAACTTTCTAGATTGGAATTTCTAGTTCAAAGTGTGTATATTCTTCACTGACGTGTTTGTGGAATACTTGGTGAGGAAGTGTTGTGTACTGGGTGTCATTGGGATACAGTAGTGAACACAGCAGATGCCCCTCCCCTCAGTCTGTTTGGGGAGACAGACAAGTGCTAAGCAGTTGTGATACTGTGGAATAGTTATGCTGATGGGGCTTATAATGGGGTATGTAGCCCAGACTTTTGGCAGTATATATGGGGACGGATGGCAGGAGCCTTCCTGGAAGAAGGGATATTCATGTTGAGATTTGTAGGATGGGGAGGAGTTAAAAAGACATCAGCAGGCAGGGCCGGGCAGAGAACTTTCCTTCCCTACAGAGGGAAGAAGAGCATGGCGAAAAGCTCTAGGCAGAGATCATACTCATGTAAGGAAGACAAAGTAATTCTTACCGTGGCCTAGAGTTCAAGGGAGTTGGGGAGTGTGAGTGACAACGCTAGAAAGTAAATAGAGCCAGGTCCTGTGCTGAGGAGTTGGACTTTGTTCTGAGGGCAATAGGAAGCCCCTGAAATCTTTGATGTCAGGGAGTGACGTGTATTGTGTTAGGATCATCCTGATTGCATAGTAGGGACTGGATTGGAGGAAGGCCAGATTAGGCAGATTGGGGGAGCAGTTAGGAGGCTGCTTCCATAATCCAGACAGGCATTGATGGTGCCTTGAATAGAGTAGGTGGCAGAGGAGAAAGTGAGATGCAGAAGCATTCTGGAGCTTTCGGGAAATAGGTCTGATAGGACTGGAGTGTGAAAGGACATGGAGAATAAGCTGCAGAGGTAGGAATCATGATATACCACTCACCACAGTTTCACCCAGGCCACATACATCCAAAGCTTGGACAGTTCCAGGGAGGGATGTGGTATCCACTCAGAGAGCTCAATAGCAGGAACAGGTTCACTGTGGGCAACTCTTCAAAGAGATAAGAGTGGTAAGATTAGAGACTACTCTGTCCACTTTGTTTGAATACCCAGTAGAATATTCCTGAAGTTGTGGGGTGACCCTGGGGATACTAAGCCTACATGTGACCAAGCTTATTACACAAAGAATTCATGGAGAAGGATCCACCAACCTAGTACCTAACTGCCATGCCTCAAAAACAAGCCCCTTTTAGCAAAGCTGCATGGTGACAAGAATGGTGTGTTTTTTTTCTTTATTTTTTTGGAGACAGGGTCTTGCTCTACTGCCTGGCCTAGAGAATGCAGTGGTGTGATCACAGGACACTGCACCCTTAAAATCCTGGGCTCCAGTGATCTTCCTGCCTCAGCCTCCTGAGTAGCTGGTACTACAGGCATAAGTTGTCACGTCTAACTAATTTTTCTATTTTTAGTAGAGATGGAGTCTTCCACTTGCTCAGGCTGTCTCAAACTCCTGAGCCAAGCAAACCACCTATCTTGGTCTCCCAAAGTGTTAGAATTACAGACATGAGCCACCATGCCTGGCCTACAATGTAGTACTCTTAAAAAGCAAAGTTTACAGGGCAGCGCCCACACCTCAGTGGGTAGGGCGCCAGCCACATACACCCAGGCTGGTGAGTTCGAACTCAGCCTGGGCCTGCTAACCAACAATGACAATTGCAACAACAACAAAAAAATAGCCAGGCATTGTAGCGGGCGCCTGTAGTCCTAGCTACTTGGGAGGCTGAGGCAAGAGAATCGCTTAAGCCCAAAAGTCTGAGGTTGCTGTGAGCTGTGATGAGACAGCACTCTACCAAGGGTGACATAATGAGACTCTGTATCAAAAAAAAGCAAAGTTTACAGAAATCACTACATTTATGGTTGCTGTTTAGCTGAACAGAGAAAGAGAAAGAGACATAAAGTGGTGATTGGGTGCATATAGACAAGAAATAGAAAAGGACAGTGTTAGAAGTTCCTCCTGGGCACCAGCTGGGGAAGGAGGGTCAGTAAGTGAAGTTGGTTCCAGAAGGATTTCCTTCCCTGACTCACTCTCCTTCCTTGCAGCGGCGGTTTCTGTTCCCTTTCTTCGACTCAGCCTATCAGGGCTTCGCGTCTGGAAACCTAGAGAAAGATGCCTGGGCGGTTCGCTATTTTGTGTCTGAAGGCTTTGAGCTCTTCTGTGCCCAGTCCTTCTCTAAGAACTTCGGGCTCTACAGTGAGTGCCCTTCCAAGTTACAATCCCCTCCTCATATCACCCCCTCTAGGCAGCCACTCCTGATTCTCATCTCTCTCTTTAGATGAACGAGTGGGGAATCTGACTGTGGTTGGAAAAGAAGCTGACGGCATCCTGAGGGTCCTTTCCCAGATGGAGAAGATTGTGCGAGTTACTTGGTCCAATCCCCCAGCCCAGGGAGCACGAATCGTGGCTCTGACCCTAAGTAACCCTGAGCTCTTTGAGGAATGGTAAGGGGCATACAGCCTGTTGGGTGAGGAGTGGGAAGCAGAGTAGTCATTGTCCAATTACATTTAACTGCGTCTCTTCCTCTGACTTGGGTAGAGGCAGGATAAAATTACTTTAACCCCTTCAAATATCAAATATTTATGTGAAACAGTACCAGTACCTACCTCACATGTGTGTAACACAGCACCTGGACCAGAGGAAGAGGCACTTGGAGTGGTGGCTTCCCCACTTCCCTGCCTCCCAGGCTTCCTCCCCATACAGTTGGAAAACTCAGGAAGGAATTCTTGATGGAACAGAATATCC
This sequence comes from Otolemur garnettii, assembly GCF_000181295.1. Classification (NCBI taxonomy): domain Eukaryota; kingdom Metazoa; phylum Chordata; class Mammalia; order Primates; family Galagidae; genus Otolemur; species Otolemur garnettii. The sequence goes on from NW_003852416.1 coordinate 21,205,432, forward strand.
ACATTCAAGGCAGTATGGCAATTTGAGGGGTTTTCATTTGTGTCTCTAATTATATACATTTTATCTTATTTTGGTACTGAGTTATTTTTATCTAGTAGCTAAATCTGCAATCTCTATTTAATTACAGATAAAATATATTATCCTATCTATATCAGTACCTCAATGAAGCCTGAGTTGAAACATTGGTGTTTTATAGCAGTATACCCAAGATGGCCCTAGACTCCATCAGTAAATACAGTCCTTTCCTTCCACTACTAAATCTGACTCTCTGGTCTGTTCATCCACCTATCCAGGCATCCACATACCTTAAAGAGCAGGTTGTGACTCCATTTTCAGCATGTAGTTTTAAGTTACAGTTTTTAAACCTACATGTTCTCATGTACCATCTCTCCTGTCTGGACTGATACCTATGTTACTATTCATGCTTTAGGACAGGAAATGTAAAGACAATGGCTGACCGGATTCTGACCATGAGATCCAAACTCAGGGAACAATTAGAAGCCCTGAAGACCCCTGGAACCTGGAATCACATCACTGAGCAAATTGGCATGTTTAGTTTCACTGGATTGAACCGTAAGTGGCCCCCCCGCCTCCTTCAGCACATTTCTCCTCCTCTCAGTTGCAGTCGCTGGTCTTGTGCTCACCTCTTAGTCATTGCTTACTGGGCAGCCATTGCTTTGAATCAAGTTGGGTTATCTTAGATGTCTCATCATCTAAACCTCTTGGGTCTCAAGAAAGCATTGTTATGGTCTGCCCTGCTGACCCATAGCCAAAATATTTTCATTTTCATAGGCTGGAAAGTAGCTCAGAGCTAGCTGGGAAATAACAGGCTTTATATTTTGGTTTACTAAAAGTGTTCAGGTGTCTTTTGTCTTTACCTTAACCCTAAGAATAAATATATTATTCAGGGATCTAATTTCTTAACAGGTCTTTCCTATCTCCAGGTATTGCCCTCACAAAGAAATTAGAGTTCTCTTTCTATTTCATAAATGAAACCTGAGATTGGTGGTTGAAATTAAAAGCTGAACAGTTGGTGGGGAGCCATCAGTAGTGCATATCTGCTGTCAGTAGGCTCTTGTGATGATAGAGGATTCATTTATTTAATAGATAATTCCAGAGCACTACTGGCCAAGCCACTGATTGGGTGGTACAGATGTGGCCACTCTGTGCATCTGAGTGGCTCTCGGGAGGATGTTCAGCTGGCTTGGGTTGTAGGTAGACCGTCAGAGGCCCCTAGAGGTATTATAGTTGGGGCCACTAGAGTGCCAGCATGAAATGGACTGAGAAAAAAAGGAAATAGAAAGTTAGAGGTGAGAGAGATTGTATTATAGACCCCTCAAAATACTCTGGGGTAAAGTGAGGCTACCCGAGAAAGTGAAGAAATAGCTTAGTTGGTGGTAGGTGTCTTCACGTAGGTAGGACAGAGAATTAGTTGACTAGAACACGTAAAGTCATCCTTATACAATGTATTTTACATTATTCAGTGTTTAATGTAAAAATATTAAGTGTAATGGAAATAGTCTTAGTGGTAATATTCTTAAAGCTCACAAGTTGGGGATATTTCTCCAATAAAATATCCATATCCTTCTAACTATCCAGACTAGGATATTTGTTTTATTTTGTATTGAAAAATGATGAGAATAGAACTGTGCTTATAATACTAAAGTTATATTTTTAGCATTTGACATCATTTTTAAAAACAGTGTTTTTTTTTTCTTCCAACATTTCATAAAATAGCATTTTATTTTGAAAATTTTAAACATCCAGGGAAGTTTGAGGAATTACGCTTATTTCCCCATATGCCCACCATCTAGTTTCTATGGTTTTCATGTTAAAAGCTCACTACATTTTATCTGTCAGAACAGGAGCTTTTTTAACCTGGAGTCTTTGGATGTACTTTAGATCTATGAAGCCTCTGAAATTATATCTTAAAAATTGCATATGTGTATATTGGCCTTTTTCAAGGAAAGAGTTCATAACTTTTACTAATTTCTCAAATCATGATATATCCCTTCTCCCCCGAAATAGAAAAGTCTCATTTTTATTAAAAACAAACAAGCAAACAAACCCAGGGTAGGAGCCCTATAATCACAATAGGATGCATTTCTGCAAACATGGGAAAATCTTCTTGTATCTGAGAGAGTGAGATCTGATAAATGGACCAAGGTCTGATGGTGCCAGGTCAGAGAGATCTGTGTGGTTTTGCTTGGTTCATTCACACAGCATTTATCAAGTGCGCTTATCAAGTATGTGAGCTTTGTCTGATACAGAAATGTCAAAGGAGGGTTGCCTCTAGATGCTCAGGGACAAGCATACACTGGTCAGAAAAGGGTTAAAGGAAGCCCTTCATAACCAATTTTCATATCGATGGAATGTTCTTAAGTCTGATGGTGGTTTTGGTTCATGGGAGTGTCTGGTCAATGTAATGTACAGGCTTGATTAGGAAGTAATCCCAGATTAAAATTCCCACCAGCCATATTGGATTTTCTGGGGATTAGAAAGTTAACTAATAAGAGTACTTTCTAGAATCTAGTGAGCCTATTTTCCTGTTTGTCAACTGAACAAAATAGCTACTTTTTTTTGCTTCTCTATGTTAAGGGGAAGGAAGGAAAATTTTAATTGTCCTATAATTGCTGAGCCTCTACTGATTTACAGTTCCTTGCTGATCTGATTATCATCTTTTGATTTCAACAGCCAAGCAGGTTGCATACATGGTCAATGAAAAGCACATCTATCTGTTGCCAAGCGGTCGGATCAACATGTGTGGCTTAACCACCAAAAATTTGGATTATGTGGCCACCTCCATCCATGAAGCAGTCACCAAAATCCAGTGAAGAAACACCATCCCGTCCAGCACCACCAAAGCAATTCTGTCATGTGTGTTTCCTGCCTGCACAAACCTAGATGTACATATCATGGATTAGAGATGACTGAAGGACTGGAAGTTTGGTCTGGTGAGGTGGCTTCTGTTTAAATTGGTCCCACGTAAACAGAACATCCCTTGAAATGAATTTGTGGCCTGAGATTAGCGCCTTTTGGAGGCCAGAGCAAATTAAGATTTTTATTTAAGAATAAAAAGTACTTGGATCATGAGATGTAGGTATCTTGCCCCCCTTGCTAGAGGCAGGAGTGTGTGCATGTGTGCTACACGTGGCTCGACTCTGTACAAAGTCCTGTCCCAAAGATCAAGTTGTCTGAAGGAGCCAAAGTATGATTGTGGGAGTTGGTTATGGGCATTAAAACTCATCATCTCGACCCAGAGTTGTCTTTATCTCCCTGCTCTTTCTGCATGGTTGTGTCTCTAGTTCTAAACTTTAGTTCTTTAGGGTGACTGTGATAAATATATTTAATCATGACACATACATATTTAATTGAAAAAAAATGTTTCACCAAACAGTGTACTCTTGTTATGTGTAGTGCATTTGGTATTTTCTAGTCTGTTCTATTGTGTTCTCCTTCACTAAGAAAATAAAATAAAAATGCTAATCAAGACCTATGGAATTGATTTTGTGATCCACTAATGAGTTGTGATCCACAGTTTAAAATGAATGCTTTAGAGGAATTAACTAGTGTCTATAGGAAAAAGTAAAATGTATTCTCACTATATAGCTCCCTTTAGTGAACTCACCATATATGACTGTTGGTTTTATGGGCTCGTCATTCAGAGCCCACCCATCATCTTATATTACTTTAGAAAATGGACTTCATAGGAGGAGTATCATCACTCAGGGTGATTCTGGAACTCCAGCCTCTCTCTTCCCATTATAGTCAGAGTTCTCTTAGTCTATTGAAACAATTAGGGCCACTTAAATATAGATCACGATTTCCAGATGGTACAAGGGCAAATGGCAGTTTTGTATAATAGAATTTGATGGGGTCTAATCTTATTAAAACAAGAGAGTTACAACTTGGAGTTTAGAAATATTTAGTTAATTCTTGTTATTTTAACAAGGTCTACTCCTTTCTAGGATGCCTTTGTGTAAAATCCTAGTCTTGAGATGATTGGGGTCTTAGAATTCAAGTCTATCCCCCACCCTCCCCAGTGAAAACAGTCTCATCTTGCCCCTGATGCATCATCTTCAACTGGGGGTTGTTGTTGGTGGATTCTTTGAGTACTTGATGAGGCCTCCATCCCATTCTGTTGTCTTAATAATAAAGATGTTTTACTTTTGACCAGAATTTGATCTCCTTTGTCACATTCCCCTGCCCCTCCCTCCTTCCACAGATAGTAAGTCTACTGGCCCTTCTGATAACCTTTCACGTATTTTAAGGTAGTTGTTCTTTGTGAACCCTCATCCCCCCATTCTTCACAGGATATAACTTCCAAATCTTGATTGGGCTGGAGCCCCAGCAGTCCTTCAGAGGGCACTTGCTCTGCAGGTGAGTGGTTGGGCTGGTAATGTGAACTTTGTGGGTGTGATGAGATGCTGTCCTGCTCATTTCCTCACTGCCTTTTGAAGAAATCAGTGTTTATTCTTCCAACTGAAAGATGCTTGTGGCCGGGCACCCATAGCTCCATGGTTAGGGCACCAGCCAGCCACATGCTCTGGGGCTGGTGTATTGGAACCCAGCCACACCTGCTAAACAAACAAAAAAAATAGCCAGGTGTTGTGGCGGGCACCTGTAGTCCCAGCTGCTAGGGGAGCTGAAGCAAGAGAATCGCTTGAGCTCAAGAGTTTGAGGTTGCTGTGAGCTGTGATGCTACAGCACTCTACCAAGGGTGACAAAGTGAAATTCTGTCTCAATAAACAAAGAAAGAAAGATGGTTGTAAGGGAGGCAGCCAAAATAGAAGTTGATTCTGCCTTCTGTCAGTCCTCCGTTCTCTGCATAGTTTTAAATCATGCATTCACCAAAAGGCTGATGGTACCGCCACAAGGGGAAAAGTTGGTTCTTCGAGGCAAAAAAGATCTGATCTATCAGTGATATGTGGCTCTCCAAAAAACCACAATCCTACCTGAAAAATCTTATTTCTTAGTATTTAATTTCTCCTATTAGGACAAATTGCAATTTAATTTTTCTCTTAGAGCAGTGGTTCGGGTCTCAACCTTCCTAATGCCGTGGCCCTTTAATACAGTTGCTGTGGGTTGCAACCCATAGGTCGAGAACCACTGCTTTAGAGGGTGCTAAAACCATTAAACATGTCTTTAAACCTAAATGCCAATACCAATACTAAACTGTTTGGTATTTTAAAAAAGCCACAGTGTTTCCCACTTTAGCAGCTGTAGCTAAACAAACAAAAGCCAAAAAACAAAACTCCAGTCTTGATGGGAATTTGGTCCTCTTAATTCTATTTTTTTTTTTTTTGAGACAGAGCCTCAAGCTGTCCCCCTGGGTAGAGTGCCGTGGCATTACAGCTCACAGCAACCTCCAACTCCTGGGCTCAAGCGAGTCTCCTGCCTCCGCCTCCCAAGTAGCTGGGACCACAGGCGCCCGCCACAACGCCCGGCTATTTTTTGGTTGCAGCCGTCATTGTTGTTTGGCGGGTCCGGGCTGGGGATTCGAACCCGCCACCTTAGGTGTACGTGGCTGGCGCCTTAGCCGGTTGAGCTATAGGCGCCGAGCCCTCTTAATTCTATTTTTACAGATACTTTGTATAGTGTGGTCCCCACGATATTATTCCCGTGAGTGTTTATGTGAAAAGGGCTCTCTGTAAGTTTGGGGAAAGCCATAGGACTCTCTTCAAGGGCCTCTAATATGCAGATATTCACCGTGAACTTAAGAGGTTAAGACAGAGGTTTCACAGATTTTGCCTGTTCAATCAGACCTCCAGGCCCTGCCAATTCCCAACTGTGTGACTTTGAGCAAGTCATCCAACCTTTTTTTTTTTTAATTAAGTGATAGCTGTGTACATTAATGCAATCATGGGGTACAGTGTGGTGTTTTCATATACAATTTGAAATATTTTCATCAAACTGGTTAACATAACCTTCATGTCATTTTCTTAGTTCTTGTGTTGAGACGTTTATATTCTACTTTTAGAAAGATTCACTTGTACCTTTGTAAGATAAACCATAGAGGTGATCCCTTGAATCACCCAAGTCATCCAACCTTTTAGTAATACCACCTAGTTTTGAGGAAGAAATGAGCTAATGGATACTTACCATAATACTTGGCACATAAAGCCCTCAACAAAATAGGAATTATCATTAAAGAAATGAATAGCCTTATTGAGGTTCCTGAGGAAGAATCTTAAGCCACCTGCATCCATCACTGTCCTATTTGCTGGTTTGAGAAATTAGTAGTAGGTGTCAGATTCTAGGCTTCCTTCAGACATTCAATGCCTAACACAGCTTCCCATCTGTCTGGGTGCTCCCTCCCTCCTGTACTGGCTTAAAACTGACCAATAATCCCCAATCCCATGTTCTCCTTAGCCTCTGACTGGAAACTTCTGGAGTAATGCCACTTTGACTCCTTTCTGAAGGGTCTGCAGAAGCAAGCCAGTGTGAACAGCACATTATCTCATGGGCTTTTCTGGGTCCAGCCTCTAAGACTTTGGACTTGGATGGCACCCTGTATAGTTCTTCACCTGTCACATGGGTGTAAGAAATGCCATCCCTTCTCAAAACCTTGGTCTCGGGGCTCCTTGTCTTCATGCACACTCCAGGTTCTTGTTTGGGTTTTACTTCTCCTGTTGCGTCCACAAAATCTTACCCATCTAGCCTCCCAAGTCAGGACTTTGCTGTAACCTTACTTCAGCCTCATGCCTGGACTTGAGAGGCAAGCCTCTTCACACAGGTGGGCAACAGGTGATGTAATTACCCATCTGCATCACCCAACCTGCATCTCCAATGAAGCATCTTTGAACTTTTGAGATTCTAGAGAAAGGAAAACAGTGACATTCCAGGAAAGGCATTTTCATTTTATTTAAAAATTATTTACAATTATTAAGCCTTCATAAATGCTTTATTTTAAAATCCTTTTTTTTTTAAAACTTTTTTTGTTTTACCTGAAGAAAATCTTTGCTGGGGCAAGCAAAGGGAGGGGGGTACAGGGAAGGGAATGGTGACAGACTCCTTAGGGATTCTGCAAAGGGATGGATGTAATGCAATAGCAGTGGCCTGAGCTCCGTGGCCTAAGGGGTAAGGAAAGGAAGACTAGCCAGGCAGCCCTCCTCCTGCCCCGGGCCAGTGGCCAGCTGAGCAAGAAGACTGTATGATGGCAGTTCTTGCTCAAGACTCACCATTTACTGGATCGGGACTGAGGCACTGAACACCGAGGGCTGACACTGTCTATTCCTACCAGGAAAGATCAGGTGTCGGGAAGGGTTGCTGTGAAGTTACCTACCAGAAATCATGCACTGCTAAGCCTCAGGCCAGGTCCGGCCAGGCAAGGGTACAGCGAAGTCAGTAATACATTGTTGGAGAAGGCATCTCTAGTTCCAGAGCCTGCTCCCACATGCTGTGGCCCTCCTGTCTGCAACACCTGCTCTGGTTTGGGGAAAGTGGGGTGAGTTATGTGGGGGTATAGGTTGTACAATATCTAGAATGTGCCAAGAATTTCTGAGGATTCCCACTTCTTGGTGGGTGTCAGTCTCCCCCATTGGCTGATGGCCACTTGGGAAGACCACTCATAATTAAAAATCTGTCTCAAACTGCCCAGTATTCACTTTACTCTGCATTGCAGAAACTCTGGGCTGAAAGTTCCACTATTTAAAATAGTGGTTTTTAAAAATCCTTTGTAGGTCTGAGACTTTTGAGAATCTTATGAAAGCTTTAACGCTCTGGAAAACACAAGAATACATACACTAAATTCTGTTTTAGTGGTTTCACAGACCCTCTGAAGTCCAACTACGGACCCCCTGGGGTGATGGACCCCAAGTTAAGAACCCCTGAGTTCAAGATTCCTGTGGGTATGCATTTTCTTTTGAGATGCAAATAACCCAGAGGAATTATCAGTCCACAACCTCTCCATGTGATTATTGATTGAATGGGTGTGGGGAGGTGGAAGTGATGGTTTTGGAAGAAGGGAAGGGAAGGTTTATATACCACAGGGAAACCTTTAGGAATGTTTTTTTGGAGATTCAGCAGACAGCATTCGATCACTGGGTACCTGACTGACTGAGGGCATCCAAAGGGTGGGAGATAGAAAGGGAGACAGATGTCCGAGACAAACTTCATTTACTTCCAAGATTTCCCTAAGGCTGGCTGTGGTTCCTGATTAGAACTCTTTTATTCTTGGAAGTAGGTATGTGCAGTCTTTCTGCCATCTCATGGTTATGCACGGAATTGCACCTGCCTCAACAGCGAATAGAAAAACCAGAGATCCAGTAAGTTCTTGGAATAAAGTACACTCAGCTGATCTGCCAGGGTGTGGTAAGGGGGAGGGGTCACAGATGAATGAAAAAGTATGACTTTTCAACGTTCCTGTGTAGTGCACACTGAAGTCCCATGAGAGTATGCATCTTTCTTGGCTGACCTGGGCACTCTTTGGTTTGTCATGGCTAAACTTTCTTTTAACGGCTTAGAATTTTTCCATGTAAGGGTTTTTGTTTCTTTGTTTTGTTTTGGTTTTGCTTTGATTTGCACTTAAAACCTGAAGTTCCATCTCTGGCTCCCACTTGGGTTTGTCTGTTCCTCACTCCCTTTCCAGAGCAGATTTACCGACTGATTAATAAGCATTGATTAGGAGCCGAAAGAGATCTGTCCCTGGGAAAAACAGTGACTTGAGGTTCCATCTCACATTCTTTCCATTCTAGCTGAGACTTGTACTTCCCCAGGGTGCTGGAACTCTAAACCAACAAGAAACTAGTTACTGACAGTTTTCTGTGGTATAACGTCAGTCACATGTCAACGTGGCTGAGTCCCACTGCTCTGAAGTTCTGGAGGAATTCTCAGTCCATCCCTGAACAAATCTTCGTACCTGCTATTCCAGCTTCCCATATGCCTGTCTGCCAGTGGCACCTTCTGAGCTAAGCTAAGCATGAAATATGATAGAAAGATGTCATTTGTTCTGGAGGAAAGAATGGTGAGTTCCAGGACATGGATGGCATCAGGGGTCCCAGAGTGGCACTGTCAGCTTGGGGGTCCTCTCTTCTCCAGTCCTATACTGTGCTGTGGACAAGACCATTTCTAGCATTAGAGGCACTTCCTTCTGTTATGACCACGGCAAGGCTCTGAGTTAAACTGGAGGCAACAAGGGAAAATCTGCCAAATCGACAGCTAGGGGTGAAGAGGTGGAAAGGAAGGCAGAACGTTCTGTCACCTGTAGGAGGCCTTGAGGGGAAGCAGATGATGGGAGGGTGGGTTCTCCCCCAAAGCTCTGGAATCGCATACAGCCAGAAAATGCTGGCTTTGCTGTCATGTGATCAGCGGCGTTAAATTGGAGTTTTCCTCAGAGGTTTTCTCTCCATCTGGTGACCTCTTCCTTTTTTGACCACCTGAAAAGAAAAAGTTTGTAAGTATCAACCTATAAGATTGGGAGGGCGTTCCTCCTCCCTCCATGGTCTGAGCTCTCTTCCAAGCACAAGCAGAAATAGAGACAAAGCCCTTGACAGCTTGGCTGAAACTAATCTGCATTGGATCCTGGCGCTGATATTGCTGTGTTTACATCTTGAAGGATTAGGATGCACCTTCCACATGGATGACGTCCCTGAAAAGTCACAAACCCAGGCTAGTGCGTGGAACTGACATTTCCTGGAGGTGATTGTTGGGTAAAGCTCATATCACACCTCAAGATCGTGCCCTTCCCTACCCCTGAGGGCCCCAGCCACTCTGACCGCCAGATACGCTCTGAGAGAGATTTGATCTCATCATCTTTGATGTCCCATGAGCCAGGGTGGTGGGCGTAGCTGGGAGCCATTCCCACAAACCTATATCCTCTAGTTATGAGGCAACCTCCCTTCTGCATTGGGGAAGGTGGGGATAATTACATAATTGGTCTCCAGGATGGAATAGGAGTCTGCTGTTTTTCGGAAGGAATATTTGCACCTTGTTCTCTCTCTCACTGACCTCCATCGGTGGAGTGGAGGATATTGCTCTCTTTCCTATTGAGTTTCCCGGACACAAATAATTTCCTTAAAGGAATAGATAATATACGTTATGGGTTTGTGGGCCACATGGTCTCTATCAAAAATACTTAACTCTGCTATTGTGGCCATAGATAACAAATGGATCTGCCTATGATCCAATAAATATTTATTTACAAAAACAGATGGAGGAGGGAGGTCAGAATTGACCCATGGGCATGGCTTGAAGACTCCTGTCCTAGAAGACCAACTACTTGAATGGGATAGATCCCCAAACTATTAAGGGTGCATGCAGGACTGGCTCAAGCCTGACTGAGGATTTCCATGATTGCACCTCACTGGGGTTTCCAAAAGTAGTGAGTGGTTCTTCCTCTGGGAAGAAGATCCTAATATGCTTTCCCTACTAACGGGTGGAAGAGTAGCTTTCATAGTGAAGAGCTAGCTACTCACTCAAGGTTCTCAGCAGCTTCTTGCCCATGGTTTCTTCAAAGTCGCTACTGAAAGGGCTGGTCTCTGTATCTAGGTTGATGTTACAACATTCACTATCTGATGCTGAGAGAAAAGAAAGAAGAGAGGTCTAAAGTTTTTCAACCTATAAACTCAGCGATCAAGGCAGGGTGATTTTGGGTAATATCCCTCAGCCAGTGAAAGTTTAAGACAAGAGCCAAGGCAGGGGTGAGCATAACAAGGGAAGATGTCCAGGAGGTGTTGGCTCTAATAAATTAGCAAGAAGTATTTTACTGCTACAAAGGAAACAAAGAGATGGATCAGGAATCCAATAATCCATGAAAATTCAGTAGTGATTCCCTCTCCTCAAACACTGACAAGAGAGAGTGGAAGACAACAATATATTCTCCATCCAATGTCTTTGCCAAACAAAAAGTGCATTTGAGACAGCTGGGGATGTATCTTTCCTCTCTTTGCACAAACCCTGGAAAGCCACAGGTCTCTATAACAACTAAGCACAGAATTCAGTGAGGATTCAGAAGACCACAGAGTCTTAGGGCCCAGAAGGAGGCCAAGCCTTACCACCAATGCAAAAAGAACCTAACCAAGAAGGCAAAGTGCCAGGTTGGAAACTACACTGCACCAAAAGCCACGAGGCTGAGTCTGCTTCGAACACAGTATCTGGACTTGGGCAAGTCATTCCCTTCTCTAGGTCTTGAAGGCCCTCATGGATCACATAAGGAGTGTGGACTAGATGCTCTCCAAAGACTATCCCATTGTCTCCATTCTTATTCCTTTGCTACATTTTCTTGCTACATGCATTAGCTACTAAATTTGGTGTGCGTGGGGAATTTAGAACAGTTCTAAATTCAGATCCTGGAATGGTGACTATGTGTGTCCCACATTTTCTGAGTTAGCCACAAGTTCAAACGTATTGTCTCATTGACCTTAACAATCCAGGGGTATTTGTTAAGGTCATTGCATTGGACTTGAGGGGCCTCATACTGTGGAGCTGGTCTGAAAGTTCAGGTCGGGGAGTTGTTGGTATAGGAGTGAGCATAGAGGGCTGCTGAAATCTTGGGTAAGTTTACCTTAGTGAGACAATCACAGGGGATCTCAGGACTTCTGGGACCCTGGAAACTTTGAGCAATACCACTGACAAGGAGGACATGTTCAATGTCTCTGAGAGAGCTGACATGATCTGAGACCTTAAGAAAAGTCCTACAGACTACCTTTGGTCTCTGGGGCCCAGAAGAAGGGAAGAGCCCTGCCAGTAAAAGTGATTTCAGTTTCCTAATTTGTGAGGTAGGTCTAATAATAACTAATATTTACAGAGCATGCTACCAAACACTGTGATGTGACCTTTATGTGTTATCTCATTTATAATCAAAGCTACTTTATGATAGCTACCATGATTTATATCTATTAATACAAAGAAACTTATGTTTCTGATAAAGAAACTGAGTCTTAGGTTAAGATGTGCCTAAAATTGCACAGCCCCTAAATAAAGGAGCCAGGCTCTGAATCCAGGCAGAAATCCAGCTCCTAACCCCGCCCTACACAGTTTTCCTGAGAGAATGAGTTAGATGGAGCCTGGTGCATGGTAAGTGCTCAGTAAATGTTAGTTTCCTTTTCCAGGCGTGTAAGAAGATGGGAAGTTTAATAGAGGGTTGAGGTTCCAGGGCTCCCCGCACCCAGCTCACCCTGCCAACCCCAGTGCCCAAGGATGATGATCCCCCTCGCTCCTCTGGACCTAGTCCTCCCTCTCTGACCTGCTCTCATGGGCACAGCTGCCGGTGACAGTGAGAGCTGCTGTGTGCTGGGCTCCTCGAAGTCAGTCATTTCCTCTTGGGTGAAGGCCATCTCCTCCATCCTCAGGTACACTACCTCACCAGGGCTTCTCAGCCCATCCGAACGGCTGCCTGGGGAGGACAGTGAACGCATTACCTTTCTGCTTTGAAGAAGACCCAGGGCTCTGTGAGGTGCAAAAAATCTGCTCTGGGCAGGGGTGGGGGAGGAGGCTGGGTTGTCCTTACCCCACACTAGCCCAGCTCCTCTGTTCAACTGACTTACACGGCAGACTGTTCCTGTTGCTTAGGAGTGTGATGGCAGGGTCATCCTTGGGGGTCAAGGGTGTACCCCGAGTCGTGGGGGCCTTGGTGGAGTCTCCGTCGGTGAAGGCTTCCATGTCAGGGGACTGGGGCGAGCTGTCCATGTGGCAGGCAGTGAGTGCATTCTGATATTGCTGCCGTGTGATCTAGAAAGAAGCAGGCAGAGGCTCATGAGGGGCCAAGCAGAGCCCTCCCTGGTGCAGCCAGCATTTCCAAGGTCAGAAGCAGCCCCAATGGGATGCTGTGGAACCCTTGGCCCCTGAGGCCTGAGATCCACAAACTGGGGGCCTTCCCAAGCTGTACCAGCCCAGCAGTGGGGAACAATAAAGGGACCCTTTGCCTATTTGACACTAGTTCCCACTGTTCAGTTTAGTTTTACTGGTACCTGGAAAAGCCAAAACTTCTTTGGCTTTTGGCTTTACATGGCAGATTGTTCCTGTTTGGGGATGGATGGAGGGCATCTGCATTTAGCAGGGGGGTTGCCCGTGGGGATATTTAAAACACATTTATACTACTGGCAAGGGTCCTTTTCCCAAAAGGTCAGTTGGCAACACTATGAAAATAAGATAGCAGGGCTGCCTTGCCCAGGTTCACTGTCAGGAAGCTGAAGGCTGAGGCCAGAGAGAGCGCAGGCATCTCTGATTTGGACTTAGCCCATCACTGGAGGTAGGATCATGCTCCTGTGATGAAAAGGTCCACGGCAGGGAAGTCTCTCAGCTGTCTCCTCAAATCATGGGAGTCATACTAGTGACTTTCCTCACGTGTCAAGCCTCACTCACAAGTGAGGGCATATGGAGAGCTGAGCCTCAGAGCAGACGGGAACTTCCCTAATTCCAGGCAGGAAAAGTATTCATTAAATGTCCTTGTGACAAAAATAGGAAGAAGGAGTCTGTGTCATCCCTGTTCTCTGGGGGTGTATCACAGACTAGCACTGTGAATCCTTATTTCCAGTGAACAGAGGCTACTTTTTGTGCCCCCCAATATAGCAAAATGATATTGCTAATCAATGACTGTCACGGGGGGAAAAATGAAAATGGCACATGGCACAATGCTCTCCCCAAGTCCTATTATCTCCTAAAGTGTTTTCATCCCTTCTTCGCTGCGTTAAAGCTAGAGAGCTGGCAAAACTACACATTCTGCTCACTTTGCCTTCTCTTTCCTTTAGGGGCAGGATTACATGTCAGAAGAGTAAAGATTTCTGGCTGGAAACAGGAGAACAGATGGCTCCGGTTTACATACTGGGACTGACAGTGGGTCTAAAGTTGGCTCGCTGGCAGGTAAAGTCTCTTTCCACAGTGGCTTCTTGTCTACTATTGACAAGACCCATTACTTTATTGAACATTAGCAATCCTTTCTTCTCTAATAAGCTTCAGGATATTTTATATGAGAACCAAGCAAATTCTAAGCACTTCTAATCTAATTACAAAACACAACTTAAGAATATATGTCTTGGCTCGGCGCCTGTGGCTCAAGCGGCTAGGGCGCCAGCCACATACACCTAAGGTGGTGGGTTCAAATCCCCAGCCCGGGCCCGCCAAACAACAATGATGGCTGCAACCAAAAAATGGCCAGGCGTTGTGACGGGCGCCTGTGGTCCCAGCTACTTGGGAGGCTGAGGCAGGAGACTCGCTTTAGCCCAGGAGTTGGAAGTTGCTGTGAGCGTGATGCCATGGCACTCTACCCAGGGGGATAGCTTGAGGCTCCGTCTCAAAAAAAAAAAAAAAAAAGAATATATGTCTTTTTGCAACACTTATGGGACACATATATGCAGAGATTCCAGGCTTCTCATCACACTACCACCCACTGGAATGTTCAAATATAGTTCTCTTGATGGTTTAAATCTCAAACCTCATTGTCAGAGTTACCCGAAAGGCTTATTAAAACAAGATTGCTGTGTCCAGTTCTCAAAGTTTCTAATTCACTGGGTCTGGGGCAGAGGCCGAGAATTTGCATTTCTAGCAAGTTCCTGGTGATGCTGATGCTGCGGGTCTGGAGATCACACTTTGAAAACACGGACTTAAGATCTGCTTAAAGTCAGACATTGGTCCTGAGTTTGCTTGGGTCAGGTTTTGGTTTTCTCCCCCTCAAGCAGCGGTTCGCAGCCTGTGGGTTGCAGTCCCTTTGGACTGCATTAAAGGTTCACGGCATTAGGAAGGTTGAGAACCACTGCAGGATCATAAAGGATAAAGAGCAACAAAGTGTTAACAATCAGCTGAGAGCTTCATGGCATGGAACCACGTGTCTCCACTTAGCACTTGTACCAACTCTTCAATAGTCAGTGTTCTTATTGAAAACACCTGACTTCTGCAGCACCCTTTATTAGGAATTGAGACTTCAGGTTCCAAAATTTTCCCCAAGGATGAGGAAATTGGGCCCTAATACCAAAGGACAAGAACATTTCCTAAATGACAATTGATAAGCCCAACTAAGTAGCTGATCTTATTCTATTTGGGTTCTTTAAAGAAATTAGGATTAGTTGAAGACGACCAAATGACCCTTTACCTAGAAAATGCGGCAGGAAACACACTGCTGGCTCAAGACTAAGGCTCAAGTCTCAGTTTTGCCATTTTCAAGCTGGGGACTTTGGCCAAATCATTAACATCTCCGAGCTTGCAAATGAGGCCCAAAGATAATGAGACCACGTGCGTTACTCAACTGTTGGGAATGATTGTTTAAAACGTGTCCACACACATGTCTCACAGTTTGACTTTGTGAAGGGCACACATTTCAAAGTCAGGGTGAAACTTACCATCTCATTACATCTAACCCTCCATGGCACACCATAAGGTGGTCATGAGGGAAGCAGCAGTGTCCCCTCTAACCCCAGAGCCAGTGTGACTGGAAGTGCGGTGAAGGCAAGACTGGATGTTGGGAAAGTAAATCCTTAACTGAAAAAATAAAATAAAAGAGAAAGTAGGGGATAGAGGGAAATTCCAAGTAGGAAGAACAATGGGAAAAGGAAGCTAGAGAAGAAAAGAGACAGTGAGTGAAGAGAGGAGGAAGAGAGAAGGAAGGAGTGTGTTTTGGTTTAATTTTGAAATGGACTTACTAGCTTAGGGTTCCTATCAGTTGGCACATTGGCTGTGTCC
The DNA here is from genome assembly GCF_000181295.1 of Otolemur garnettii. Taxonomy (NCBI): domain Eukaryota; kingdom Metazoa; phylum Chordata; class Mammalia; order Primates; family Galagidae; genus Otolemur; species Otolemur garnettii. The sequence goes on from NW_003852416.1 coordinate 21,221,044, forward strand.
CCTAAGCTAGAGGCCTCTTGGGAGTGATCACTGTTGCAAAATGCTTTCTCTTATTTAACTAACTTACTCATTTTTGAAAAGGTCTGCACAGCAATGAGCTATACCACTCTCGTTCTCATGAAAGAGACATGCCCCTCCAGTTACTAGAAATCAAGGGTTCAGGAGCTCTAGCCCTCTCTGTAAGCATTGTTATGGAGGAAAGGATGGGAATTAAGTATAATTTTTGGTAATAATACTGAGTAAATGGAACAGGGGTCCTCATAAGGTGCTGAGCTCCCTGTCATTGGCGGCATCCACACAGATGTTAAACCACCACTTGTCAGTGGTGATAGAGAGAAAATTCAGACAGCCACAGCTAGGATCTAGTATTAGTGGGAAAAAGCATGGTAGGGTGTCTGAGGGTGAATGTAGGGGGTGGTCAGCCAGGTACAAAAGGAGGGACAGGAGTCGGGGGAGGGTCTTCACTGTTGGTGGGTGGTTATATAAAAGGAAAGGGACCACCCAATGGCTATTTTCTCTGTTTCACAGCCTTGCTTTCAAACTGCTTCCTCTTTTTCAAATAAAAAAAAAAGTCATGAACTACTGCCATGTCAACATGTTGCCTTAAAAGAAATTGTTGACAAGGCACCGCTCTGGAAAATGTATTCAGGAAAGCAACCTCTGCCCTGCTTCTCCCAGCTGCATTTCTAGATTATAGGCATTCATCACTTCTTATCTCTTCCTTCTCTTTGTTAAAAACTTACCACAACTTCTTTTTATCTCTCATGGTACTGACGAATAGAAATATAACATAAGTCACATGGGTAATTTAAAATTTTCTACCAGTTGCATTAAAAAACAGTGAAAAGAAATGGGTGAAGTTAATTTTCATATTTTATTCAATCTCATAGAACCCAAATAATTTCACTTCAACATATAATTCATTTAAAATTGTTAATGAGGAATTTTCTTTAAAGTCTCATGCGTATTTTATACTTACAGCCCATCAATTTGGACGAGCCACATTTCATGTGTTGAACCACCACCTGTGTCCGCTGGCTGCTGTACTGGACAGCGAAGGTCTAGGAGATGAGCCCAAACTGCTGTGCCCAGTTTTGGCAACCTGGCCTTGCCTGGACAGCAGTGTTCCCGCTACTCAGCAGTGCAGGGCCTGGTCCAGCCTAGCTCCTCTCTCTTCATAGTCCCTTGAGTACGCTGTGTTGAACTTGCCTTCTACACTCCTGTTTAGGGGTATACCCCCTGGATAACATTGCCTTAACTCCTCTATTAGTCTTTCCTAATTCCTAAAGGTCCAGTGTATTCTCTAGTCAATGTAGTGCTTTAAAAAAATGCCACATAATTTTGTCGTCGGTTAGATACTACCCTGCATTGGTCACTGCTTTTAATGTAAGCTTCTCCTCCCTAACAAGATCTTTATCTACTTATGAGACAGAGGATATGCAGTATATTAATATTTTTATTAGGTTTACATTTCTTTAGCATATCTCACAGTACCCAGAACCATTGTTAAGGCTCAGCTGATTTGCCAATTGAGGGAATCAAACCATTTTTCAAAAGGTAACATGTTTTGTGTTCTCCTCATTGCTGTAGATACAGCCATTTACTAGAAATAGTTTGAATTCAAATTGTCTTATATATTTAGCAAGTTAAGAATTTAAGCACCCTCTAAATTACAAAGGAAATGGATGTCTAATTATCTTGAAAGTAGTGAAAAGGAGGGGAGCACTTTTGGACACTGTGACTTAGCAGCCAAGGTGTGCAGAAGTTAATCTTTAGGAGAATGTGGTATCTGCTGTCATTTTATGATGTTCTGCTTATATTTTCAACTTTCATGAGGTATATTCATCCCTTAAAACATGGTGCTGCAATTTAGGGATTTAGCCACCAGATGGTGATGGGCATCTTGGTCAAGGTTGCATAATCCAGACTGCAAGATGTGCAAAATATATGTACTCCTAGTTTAATAAAATATGATCCTTACACATTTCACATTTCAAGGAAAATTCATAAAGATTCTTTGGTACCTTCACAATTTACTAACTACTATCTATTTAATACCTTTCCTAGATGGACATTAGATGTACCTTTCTATCTCAGACCTTCCCTGGAAGTGGAGGTAGGGGGAAATGGGAGAAGAGAGACTCTACGATGCTAATTATTATTGGTTTGTAGTATTGGGCACATGGTTCGTGGGTAAAAAAAAGTCAAGTCATAAAATGAGTATGTGGTTCAACAAGTATTTCATGAATGCCTGCTCTGTGCTGGGCATTGATGGGATAATGTGGAGAAGACAGCAAGAGGCTGCCTTTCAGAGGCAGAGATGCTAATGGGGAGAAAGATGACAAACAAATAACTGTAAAAATAACCTGGGTAGTTTCAGGCAGCAATAAGGGCCATGAAGGAAACAGACAGACAGTGACTTGGCAGAGAAGGCAGGAAGGCTGCTCTTGAAATGAGTGTCAGAGTAGGCTGAGAGAAGGGTGTTTTTGCAGAGACCTAAAAGGGGTGGTGGGGAGAATGTTCAAGATAGAAACATCTGCATTAGCAGTAAAAGGGCTTTGAGATTGGGAGCCATAGGGAGGAGAGTCATGGGCTGTGGTTTTCCGGGCTTTAACCTTGTCACGTGAGACTGGGTGAATGTCCAGTTATGCACACCCATGAGTGTTGCTCCTTAGTTCCTAAAGTCACTCTCTCCCTGCTCCTTCAGTTCTGATTTCCTAAAACTCTCTCTAAAGCAAAGTGATTTCAGGGCTTGGACTCTGGAGGCAAAAAGACTCAACTTTAAAGCCTCGCTTTGACACTAAGCACGTGACCTTACACTCCCCAATTTGTTCATCTATAAAACGGGAATGAAGTAGTACTTACCTCTTCAGTGGCTGGGAAATTAAATGGATAATTCGGGCACAAGACTCAGCAAAGTGCCTTGGACAGAGCACTCCACAAACAATAGTTATTACCCATCCTATCTCTAGGTTCTGTCCCTCCCTCTGGTAGCATTCCATGATTACTTGTAATGGTTACTTTTTTTTAAGGTAATGTCAGTTTTAGCTCAGGTGTCAGCATAATTCTGGAACATAGAAAGCTAGTCAGCATACACTGCTCTCCAAATAATCAGAGCATATGTACTGGACAGAAGGGAAGGGACTTTTCCCACCTTTGTGATTTCAGTACACTTCTCAGTTTGCAACTGGGACAATAGTAACTAAGTGAGCTCACTAGGTGTTTTGTTAGACTTAGAAAAATGGGGCTCTAGCCAGATCTTAGGTGTCCTTTCAAAATGATTTCCAGAATGCAAGGAAACAGACAAACAAAAAAAAGAAACAAAAGCTATGGAAACAAGAGAAAGGGGGAAATTTTAAAAGACTTCTGTGCAATGCCAATCCCAGTGAAGGACATGAAGAAACAGCTCCCCTCCTCTTTAATTATAAGGTAACAACCCTTGCCACTCTCTCCATGGCATTTGCAGAATGGTTCTTTTCAAAAACAGCTCAGTGCTGTAAAGGGGGTGTTAGTAGTTACTACAAAAGACTTCCAGTTAACATACAGGCTCAATTATGTTTTAGACTTTAAATATTAAGATGTAAAAATACACTATCATACGTAAAATTCTAGCATGGTTTCTTCCATATGTGTGGTTTATTAATCACCTGCAAATTTATCTTGAAACAAAAAAATGAACAAAATCAAATGGGTGCCAGTGGTGAGAGAGCCTACTTGTGGAGCAACTTGTGTCACTCCTGACAAGCTCATCCCCTGTGCCTCAGTTTGCTCACATGAGAAACAATTGCTCTATGCCTCGGTTTCCTCACATGAAAAACAGGAGTCAAGAGATCTTTAAAAAGTGACAAATCTTGATAAAGCTTACTGAAAAACAGCGCCTTTAAAAAGCCAGGAGCAATTACTACCCTGCATCACCTTGGATCAGTGGGGAGTGGACTGCACATTCAGCCTATGATAGTGGTCTCCTCATCCTCCCCAGCCAACTCTGCCCCCAAGGAGAGAGGCTCGCCCTCTGGGGGAGTTACCTTCACAAACTGCACATCGCTGAGGATGTGCACCGAGTAGTCCGGTGTGTAGAGGTTGTTGTTGCTGCTGTATAGCTGCGTGTTGCTGCCCCCAAAGTCGCTGCGCTCACGGTTTGGAGACTCAGAGCGATTCAACCCGCTGCAGCGAGAAGGGGACCGGTTTACTGCAGATGGTGAGGGAGGGGGAAGAAGAGAAAGAAGGGGTGGGTGGGGAGGAAGGAGAGGGAATGGAAAGAGGTAGAGAGAGAAGTGTTGTTTGCTGAGGTCCCAGGTGACTTGCAGGCAATGGTAATGGTGGGTGGTGTAAATGGCCCTCACCCTTCCCGTCAGTGCCCAGACAGAGCTGAGGGGCTTTGCTGATGTTTATTCCCAGGAGGAGCAAATACCCAAGACAGAAACTCACAGCTCCACTCTGCTTGGGCTGTTCCCCACAACCTAAGGGGGAGCTTTTGCACCTGTCTCCCCAGACAGGGGCAGAGGAGCCCGTCTTGGTTCCTGTCTTGGTTCCTCAGGTACAAGAGGACCTGGAATGAGATGAGCTCAATGCTGTGAACATGGTTTGCTACCACAGGCCATGAGACTGGCGAGGTATTTTACATAAACTCCACTTAGACACTTTATTTGAGAGAGGCCAAGGTTCGCCCTCAAAACCACCTCACAGCACAGACAACCAGTCCTCGCTGTGGTGACACACGTTAGTAGGGATAAGTCAGGGCTGCTGCAGCACTGGCGGGGCCTGGGACAAGAGTACGAACAGGCCCACAGACCACATGAATAAACATTTACAAGCTATAACTTACATCAATATGCTATTAAAATATGTTTTATCTTGTCTTTGACAAATGTTTATAACAACCCAGAAAGCCAGGTTTGACTCCTTAGAATTCTATGCCAGAAAACAGGGCTGTGTGGGGGAAACCCAACCCTGGCCCTATGGCTTTGGCATCCTTTATCTCCCAAGGTTGTCTTGGTGGGGATTTCTGGGATCCCAGATATCTGAACCATGGCCAAGAACATCCCTTTGGCCCTACAGACTCCTTACCACACATAGAAGGGCAAGACTGATAAAGGCCAAACTGGGGCCCACTGCAGTGTGGATCCAGGGCTAGGGTCCCTTTTGCATGGGCCTAAGAATGGGACTGGAGTAACCCACAGGCCTCTGTCAAAGACCTCCTATAAATGTTCAGTTGAAGAAACACTTCTTAGGAAAGTTCAAAGAAGACAATATTACTTGGTTTCAAAATGGACTATGAAGCCACCTTCCCCAAGAATAACAGGAGAGAGGGTATTAAAGGTGACCCTAACATTACCTCAACCACAGAATAATCCTCAGTGAAGGGTGCAAAGCCCCTCCCTTCCTTCTCCTTCCCAACTGCTACTACTATGCATTTCTTCCCAAAAACAGGGAACAAGAGGCTGCCAGCTTCTCATAACACAAATTTAGTTCAGGGCACTCAATTGAAGAATCAGATTCTTCATTGATTCTGGTCCTTGCTCTTTCAGGGTAGAACCCTAGGAATCTAATTCCATCTCTTGAGATAATGCTGCCATCAATCAAAATATTTGATTATTGGATGGGCATGGGGGTCATGCCTATAATCCTAGCACTCTGGGAGGCTGAGGCGAGTGGATTGCTTGAGCTGATGAATTTGAGACCAGCCTGAGCAAGAAGCGAGACCCCATCTCTGCTAAAAATAGAAAAACTGAGGCAAGAGGATCGCTTGAGCCTGAATTGGAGGTTGCTGTCAGCTATGAGGCCACAGCACTCTATCCAGGGCAGCAGCTTGAGTCTCTGTCTCAAAAAAAATTTTTTTTTTATTATCATCTATTTGAAATGAGCCATGGGCTGTTGGTGATCTGTTTAGATGCTAAGCTGTTGTTGGCTGGCAAACCATGTAGCAGAAAGATTAAAATAACAACAGGTTAAATTTTTTCTCACTGCCTTGATGTCATTATAGAATTATGGATTCCACTTCTAGCCTTCCCGCTTCTCAATAAATACCAGTTGCTGAAACCTGAAACGTGGGGCAGAGGTTACCTTTGATTTGTTCCTCAGCCCCACATCAACTGCTGCTGTCTCTGTCTGACACAATGAGCCTGTCTGTTCTATCTCTGTTTCTACTTAAGTTCCCATTATCATCACCTTTACCTTGGCCACAGTCTCCCCACTAATAATTTATAATCTGTTTTCACCTCAGCTGCTAGAATCACATTTTAAAAACAAATCAGGATCCACTGTATCTGGGGACATCAAACTCCTTGCTGTGGCCCTTAAAGCCTCAGGACCTGGCCCTTGATTTCCTAACTGATCTCATCTTGGGTGATCCTTTCTTCTCTCCTCTCCTGCTTTGCTGTAGCCCACTGGCCTCTGTGGGCACCCTCAATCACTCAAGCTTCCTCCCTCAGCAGATGCCACATTCCCTGCTCCTCTACTCCAACCCTAACCCCCAGCCCATGGCCCACTCGCTTCTTAGGCATTAGCTCTCATCTGAGATTGCACCTGCTCTGAAGACCTTACGTGGCCACCCTAAGAAGATTCCCCCTGTTTTCCCCTATCACTGCCCCCTTGTTCTGTCCTTCAGTGCACCTTTCCTAAGAATTAATTACACATTTGTACTTATTTGTCATGTCTACTTAATTCAACTTTAAATTCCCCAAGTTCAGACACCTTTTCTGGTCATTGCCACTGTAGTCTCTAGCACAGTGCTTGGTCTAGAGAAAGTACCCAATAAAAATGTATAGAATGAATGAATCAGCACCTAAGGGTTTCTTAAGGGAACACTTAGAGTTCAGAATCTAAATTTTGTTCAAATCATCTTGGAATGAGAAAATCTTTCCTTTACAATCTAAAGTCATTTGAGGGAAGCTGACTTCTCCAAAAAGTTAGGGATGGAGGTCAGGACACTCAAGAATGCAGTTGGGTAGAGTTAAATAGTATGCAACTGGACTCAAAGGGCACGAATAAGCCTCTGGCCTTGGCTTGGAAATGTGAAGAAGGAGCCAGAGGGAACATCAGTACTTTATTTAATGAAGACATGTGAAACAGGGAACCGTGCAGTCAGGTGTCTAGGGTCCTACTTATCCACTGGGTGATGGGGGCCCAGACTCTTCCCCATGGTAACCAAGGACTGAGAGGGACAATGACAGTACCATGGGGAATAGAGGAGAGCACCAGAGTAAATGGCGGTAGTGTCAGGCAGAAAAAAGGTGCTTCTCATTGCTGGTCCTTGGCCTTTGAAAACAAACTGGCAAGTTCACCCATTTGTGGCTGGCTAGGGAAGTCAGTGTTCTTCTCTCCTGGCTATTATTGTGGAAAGGGAGGCAGGTAGTCCTACAGGAAGGCAGCTTTTTTGGCATGAGAGCAGAATCTAGAAAAACATACATTAACCTGGTGGCCCTTGTCCAATTCAGTTTGGACATGACCAAGGGGAAAGAGTGAGAAGAGGGCCTGAGGCTTTAGTTACCCCGAGAAGACACCATCCTTCCTTAGTAAGCAGCAACTGTGCCTGTCCAAACACGGCTTCATACACCCAACACCTGCTGTTCTGCATTCTCAACCCTGATGCCACAATTCAAGAAACATTCAGGGAGGATGACAGGGCAACAGCCTTATCTTATCTACTAAACTTCCATTTGCAAAAACTTCTGGATCACTCCCTGTTGGAAACAGAGCTAACAATGACATCCCAGTTCCCTCCAAAGTTCTCATTGTCCCCTCAGTACCCAGCGCAAATGTCACACACAGGGGTTTGCATGTCAAACACAAGTTGCATCACCATTATGTTGGGAGGAGAAACATGTTTTTCCTTTTAAGCAAAAACAATGCTATTGAAGATTTATTTGTAAAATCCTAAAGGATTCCCAACACCAATAAATACAACTGTCTTACAAAGGCTAGGCCTATAAAAGAAACATTTAACAGAAAAAAGAACTCTCATTCGATCACAAAGATGTCTCTGCTCATCTGAGTATTATGCAAGATCAATGTTTTTGTATCCCAGAGTCTGACATTCCTCAAGAGGTAGGATGCTGACGACTCGGCATTTTGGTAATTGTGCACATACACTCAGAGGTTCTTAGCGAGGGAAATGGAAATGCTTTTAATAAAAAAGCAGAAGAAATCAGTAACAGACGAGTGTCCCAGCAGCATGGCAAACTAGTTAAAGTTATACAATTCCCCCCTGGCATTACCTAAGAGTGCAGAGGCACAGCTTGGGGGACTGAAGCAAGGAGGAAAATCCCAAGTATAGTGCAAGGAGAGCTGAAAGGAGACAGATTTAACAATGACACATAAGACCAACCGCAGGACCCATTAACAGGAGGTATGCCAAGCCGCCAACACATCCTTGGCCCACTCCTGTTCTTATATCATACCCTTCAGTTGGCACTGGTGTGACTGGGTGGTGGGGAGCATGATTTTCTGTTCTAGACTCCCTGCCAAGAGCTGTGGAGAAATGTAGCAGACCTTATTCCCAGTCTTTGAGTAGTCTGTCTCCAAGAGATATCTGTCCAACGTGGCTACTTGGCGTTTCTGCGGTTGGATGGAGAAGACACTGGGGTAAAATTAGAGATGGGGTGGCAGAGGGCATGGAGGAAGATTTCACAGTGTAATTGGGGTTAGAGGGAATCTTCTCTCCTTCTGCACTAATAGGCAGGTGCTCCCCCAAACCTATACTTAGCTCTGGGACTCTTGCTTTGTGACACCTGTATTAAGGAAATTTTCACAGCCCTACTCTGGAAGCAGGACCTAAGATACAGCAAAAGAATGCCCTACTCCCCTTTTCAGTATGGGGATTTGAGGGAAAAGGCGGGTTCAATGGCTACGTACCTGCCTACACCTTTGGTAGCAGCAGTGAGGGGCAAGCACAACAGCCTACTTTGGTCATGGTCACTATGTCATGGGCCATCTGTGTCCTCCAAAACAGATGGAGGAGTTCAATGGCATAGGCTTATGAAAGTGCAAACTAGAATTATTAGAATTTATCATTCTGGGGTAGTATTCAACATCAGACAACCAAATGCCCAAGTGGCCCTCTGTCGAAGCTACAGTGTGAACTCTGCAAGTCAGCCCAAGTCACGATCCCATCTCACTCATGTTACATGGAGCTTTAATGGTTCCCAAACGTTCACTATACAAGAACAACCCAAAGGAAAATTTCCACTTCCCACAGTTTGCAAAGTAAAAAGATTATTTTTAGCGTCTCTCTGTAGAATTCTAGGAGAAGACTATCAACACTGATCTCAAATCACATTATAAATGGACAACTGAGTACTGACATAGAACCCTTGGTTCCATTGTGACTCCTGTCTCCATGCTTTTGTGGATTTGAAAGGACAGTTGTTCATACCTCAAAATTATCTCCACCACCAGAAGAAAAAAGAATAAATGTATCTAGGGAGAGGGAATGATAACAGCAGTGGGGCTGTGTACTTTCGGGGGCCCAATCAGAAATTTAATTTGTAAATGGAAGCACCTGCAAAGTTAGCAATTACACCACACTCTGGAGGTAACCCCCAAACCACTATGCTCTTCTTATTTCAAACTAAGGCTCAAATAGAAAGAAACTCCCCTCTGTGAGGCTGAGGTGGGAGGATTGCTTGAGCTCAGGAGTTCAAGACAAGCCTAAGCAAGAGTGAGACCCTGTCTCTACTAAAAAGATAGAAAAACTAGCTGGGTGTTATGGTGGGCATCTGTAGTCCAAACTACTTGGGAGGCTGAGGCAAGAGAACTGCTTGAGCCCAAGAGTTTGAGACTGCTGTGAGCTATGATGACATGGCACTCTTATCTAGGGTGACAGAGTGAGACTCTGTCTAAAAAAGAAAAAGAATGGATGAAAGAACAAAAGAAAAAAGAAAGAAAGAGAGAGAAAGGAAGGAAAGAAGGAAGGGAGGGAGAGAGGAAAGGAGGGAAGGAGGGAGGGAGGGAGGGAGAGAGGGAAGGAAGGAGGGAGGGAGGGAGAAAGGGAGGGAGGGAGGAAGGGAGGAAGGGAGGACAGATCTAAGGATTATGATGGCAATATTTGGTGCAGGGGATGGCTGGCCTCAAACCAGTGTGAGTACCAGATTCATTAACCTGCATGCTTAAATCAATCATAGCTCTCCAAGGGAAACTGCCTGTGTTCAGAGGTGCAGATAGGTCCCAGGCAACAAGAGACAGCGAGATCTGAGACTTGACTCCAGTCCTCATCACTTTGCCTACTTACTACACAAAGGACACTGTCCCAATGGGTTACTTTCTCAGAGCCTATTTCCTTACCTCTTGTTTTCCAATAGTAATTTCTGCTTATCTCCCAAGGGGGGTGGGGGGGTCAAATAAAATGATGACAGAGTTCTCTCAATGTATCTAGATCAGAAATCAAGTATAGAGATAGAACTTTCTAAAAAACCTGGGGCCTTTTGAGGCCTCTTTGGTGATATAGAACAAAAGCAAAAGTTACCGAGATAATAACATAGCATAGGTCTTGGGGATGTCACCAAGTCACCTGGAAGGCTTTGTGATTAGCTACAGACACCAGACACAAGAAGTTGGCAAGGAAAGAGGTGAAGGGGAAGCAAGACACCCTTTACCTCTCGTTGTTTCCCTGTACCTTGCATTGCTCCACCTTGCAGAGTTAAACCAAGAGTGGGAATAAGCTGGCCTTGCTCTCGCCTCTTTATCGTTGGGGTGACCCTATCTGCTATTGGGCTGAACTCCTACAGTCACAGAAAATGGAAAGAGCTCTTGGGGGCACATGGCACTGCACCAGTCAGAGTTGGATCACAGCACTTTCTGGAGGGACGGCACAGAGGTCTCTTTCTGATACTAGGTTACCATGAATGTTTTTATAATAAATACTGATGAACTAGAATTAACCTTCCTTTAACTGGAAAGTAACAATTAACTCAGTCATCTGCTTAACTGAAGGTTAATTAAAGATGAAAATCCACCCCTGCTTTGATCCTTGTGGCTAAAAGTTTAAAAAATGTGCGTCTTCCCTTTCTGCAGAACCTTCACAGACAGCACGCTCCTGGCATTCACCAAGATTCACTGCATACGAAAGACTGTGAAGGTCTATGATGTAGTCATTTCTAAATTTGCTGACATACAGGAATAGATCATTTAGCTAGTGAAGGCACCAGATTGGCATCTCACACCAACTGTCCTATTCTGTAGTCATCATGAAGGCATGAACTCACACAAAGCAAGAAAATCTTTCTTTCTTAGGGGAAAATCACCATTACCATCAAGTGAGAGAGAAAACTTTGGTGAAATTTGAGAAGGTGATTAACTTGTGTTGTATGGATTTTGAAGGAAAACTGTAATTTGGGAAAAAAATAGAAGTCACCATAAAAACTCACAAAGTTGCAAATCTGGGGGTTTTAAACATTGAGGGTCTGCTATACAGACAAACAAGTGGACTCTCAAAGACTGAGGATATAGTTGGGCCTCAGAATTATCCCAGCCTTGGGATAAGGGACACACATGTACAGGGTATAGGAAACTGGACTGTGTTCTAACAGCAAGGAAATGTAACAAATCCTAAGTTTTGTCACTACTTGCTCTATGAACCTAAGAGAACAACCTCTGGAGATGAAAATAATATGAACAGCTTAATTGCTCATTCAGATTTATTACATTTTGCATTAAGTTATTGTGTAGCTCTGTGAGATGCTTTACTTGAGTAAAAGGAAACCCAGCAACTTTTATTTAATTAACAAGAGAGGTGAAGCTTAATGAAAAGTTATTTTGAAATTTTTAGATGTAGTGTCCTTTGTATGAGTGGAGCCAGAGAGAGAATGTACAAAGAAATGTAAAAGGAAAACAGGTGGGAATAAAGCAGAGTATTCCATTACTTCTTCCCATTTCTTTCCTCCTGCATTCCTCATCCCCTCCTCTCCTGCAGTCAGACAAATGGTGACAAAGAACACCGTCCCTCAACCCCACTGTTTTTCCATGTACATATGCAGATTCGTCCCTGGGAGGTAAATTCACAAATGAGGCCACTGAATCCCTGAGCTGTGTATGCAAATGAGTGGTATTTGGGCAGTGTGTTATGCATTAGTTGTGGGAGTGCCTTTTGGAGACTAGTTCTCATGCAGGACGGTGACAAAGACCAAAGGCTTCTTGCAAACCCCACTGAATCTATGGAGACCGGAACACCCATGCATGTTTACCTGGGGAGTCTGCCAGAGAGTCCCCTCTGCTGAAGGCGAAGGTACGAGACACAGAGACAGGCACTAAAGAGTCAAGGGCCAAGAAAAAGGTAGAGATAAACACAAAAGGAGAGAGACAAAGAGCAAAGTGGGTGAGAGTCTGTTCCTGGATCTTCACAACATCACATTTCTCTGCAAAAAGGAATTTTGCCCTGAAAGTCACACCTTCTTACAAAGTTACCCTTCAGAAAGACAAGAAAATAAAATATATTTTGCTGAAGGTCTTCTGAAAACATGTGCAACAATCTTGGAGGGAATCAGATGCCAATGACAAGCATAAGCAGTGGCCCAGTGGGGAGCGTGTAGGCAGCATTCCCTGGGGTGCCTGTTTTGAGCCAGCAAACATGTTGGGAGCCCAGAGCTGCAGCCCTATCAGGCTCTGCCAGCTGCCATGTATCCTGCTCAACTGTAGGAGGTGCCTGCATGGGCATTCGGAGGCCTGAAAGAAAAGTTCATGCTCCTGCTAGGAGCCTCCTGAGGAAGCTGGATCCTGCCTTGAACTCCTAGGAGCTCCCTCTGTGGTCACAGTGCTCATGAGGAACTCTGCATTGCTAGATGATAGGGACAAAGCAAAGACAATAATTCTAGCAGTTTTCATGTGAATCAAATTGATGAATTGAATCACAGTCACTTTGTAGCAGCTGTAAGTGCTCTGAAGCACCTGTCTTCCTACCACTTTTCCTTCTCTTTCATCAGAGTCTGAAATGGTGCTGGCTATCACTGGGGGCCTGGGTGTGAAGGGGAGTGTGCAGCAATAGTCCAGACCTTTCCTCAGCTTGATCCTGATCACGTGGTGTTTCAGCATGGGAATCTGTCTTCATTTCTCTTATCTGATCACTCCCAGAGTCCTTTTCAAGAAGCTAAATGAAGCTAATTTGCAAGTGACAACACACTGAAATAGGCAGCTTCTGCAGTCTTATTTACTGCACTAAATAAAAATTACTTACACAACCATGGGAGCAGAAGTGGGGAGCTATATAAGTACCTGATAGTTATTTACTTTGACATGAAATGTTAGTGAGTATCTGAAGGGGCCTCTGATATTGTGAGACACAATAGAGTAAGGAACCCTATATTCTCAAGAAGGATCATGGTTCTTCTACAATTAAATGTATACGCTGCCAAGCAGATAGGAGACTTGCTCTCTCTATGTCAGCACACCTCAGTGTGCATACATCCCAGCTACCCTGAGCTGGGGGAGGGTTTCTTCAGAGTGCCAGGCTCATCATGATCCTCCTTGGCTTCGTGGCAATCAGAACCAAGATAAAGAAGACAGGGTACATTGTGTTCCCCTCACCCTACACAGGAAAACCACAGACTTCCTTGTAGCCTCAAGTTCAACTTTGCAGCACAGGTCACAGGACCAGTGTTATGGCAAACTCATCTCACTTCTCACACTCAACGATTGATTAAGGCTGGGCATTTGGCTCTTGCCTATAATGCTAGTACTTTGGGAGGCTGAGGTGGGAGGATTGTTTGAACTCAGGAGTTTAAGATCAGCCTGAATAATAGCGAGATCCTGTCTCTCCTAAAAGTCGAAAAAATTAACTATATGGGAGGCTTAGGCAGGAGGATTGCTTGAGCCCAGGAGTTTCAGTTTGCTGTGAGCTAGGCTGATGACACCACTATACTCTACCCTGGGGAACAGAGCAAGACACTGTCTCCAAAACAAACAAAAAGGCTGAATAAGTTGCAGGGTGGCTTCTAGGACAGGAGTTGGCTAGGTCAAGACCCTGTAAGAATTTATTGCCTTGAGGCTTAGGCTTAAGGTCTCCCTTCACCTCTACGCTGAGGTTCTTGGCCTGTGAAAAATGCTGGGTGGCTGGACCCTGGCCTAAGTACCCACCTAGGACAACTGTGGTATGTAATCTGCCTTTGTAGTTATCTCACACTTCACACCACCAAGTAGGGGAGATGTGGGGGAGAACAAAAACTGTCTCTTTACCCTTACTGGCTAACAATAATTCTTTTTTCTCCTGAAAATTTACAAAGGTGCTCGGAAGCATGGAGAGGAAAAGAGAGATCAATGCTACTTTTTTTAGTTAACTAACTTTAAAGCAGAGATCAGTGTTGCAAATTTAGTAAAGTCTCACTGATAAAAAATCAAAGGATTTTGATATAAAGAGCCAGAGACAGGAAGGAAAGAAAAGAGGAAACTGGATTAACATTTTCCTTCTACTTAATTTTTTTTTTTTAAAGAAGGAAAGTAATCTAAATTGGGTAGTCTGGGAGTCTTATGCAGGTCTTTTTTTCCATGAGAATCCCCACCTCTTTTGGTCTTCTGGAAGAGCCAGAACAGGGGACAGCATTTCTAGGTAACACAAGTAGTCCCTAATATGATGGACAGTGGAAATATCCTTTAGAGAACTAAGGTTTACCTAATCTATTGCTTATCCCTCACCTATCCAGAGTTCTACTGAGTACTGAGGCTTCCTTAATCAACTTTGCTTGATACTTGTTGGCTTCTATAAATATAATATACACATATAATAACATACTAAGGCTTTAAAAATTTTACAGATGTCCTTCAACTCAAGTTCTACGGATGCTTAAGGTTCATTCAGCCATCTGTTGGGCTAGGATGTGAAATAACACTGTAAATGGTTCCACTATATCCACACAGAAATTGCATTCTGGAACATGATGGATCTAAAATCTGTATTTCATTGATCTGTGTGAACTAGCAAGGACATTACATGTGTCTAGGTAAGTTACCAACTTGCTGAATGGTTTGGACCAAGTCATTTCCTTACTTTCAGTCATGTTAAAATGATCTCTACCCTGCCATGTTCCAGAGACTACTATGTCAAGTTCTGGAAACCTCCGACAGATCCCAATATAAAACACTATGTAAAATCTTTTTTATGATGAAAGGTAACATCCCATTTGGCCTTAAAGTGGGCATTGTAAACACTAAAAGCTGAAAGCAAAGCAAAATTCAGACCAATGAATCAAAAAGAAATCCAGACAAATAATTCTTTCTGGATCACACTTATAACACAATAAATGCCATGCTCTCTAAATACAAGTGCAATAACTCTACACAGGAAAGAGCACAGAAGAGCACAGAAGGGGCAGAGCAAACCAGCCATCAGCCCTGTGCCAGCCCCCACCAACAGCATGCACGGCCAGCTGGCAGACATCCCTCCACCAGCTGAGCAGTGGGGAATGGGGGAAGAGAAGCAGATAAGCCACATATTGCACCAGCCTGGGACTTAAATCAACTCTTTAAGTCACTTCTTACTGAGGACAAGCCCCACAGGCACAATAGTAGCATACACTACTATTTTCAAGTTAAGGCCAGTGGATGAATTATCACTGCAGAGACAGAAAGGCTAAACCTTCTTGAAAGCACACAAACCACCTGCCTGCATTCCTGGCCAATGGCAATAAATGGTGCCTCCACTCACAGTGCCCTCCCTACTATCCCAATCCCCCTGGCCCCACCGCCATTCATCACTTGCTTGTGAGCAGAAATACTGCAGAAAACATTCCAGATACACAGAACCTAAGCCCCCATGGTCTGTGGGTACCTGGCAGGAAGCAGTGTTCCTGGCAGAGCATTACAAAGAGGCTGCCAGCATTTGTCTTAGCCTCAGCCCAGGCTCCAGGGCTCGGTCCAGGCCCCCAGAGTGGGCAGAGGCAGAACTATGATAGGAAGGACGAGAAAGGGGTTTGAGAGATACATACAAAAGACAGAGGATCCAGCCAGGCTTCCAACCTTCCGCACGTCATTATCTGAGGACAGAAGGATGCAATGGGTTTCAGAGGCAATTCAGAAAACACAGCTTCTTATAAAAAACTTCCTTCTCTCACTCTACCCCCAGGATCAATTAACCTGTAAAAACCAGGCAATCAAATGGAAGGGGAGGGAACAAATGTAAAAAGCAAGAAACAAACTTGTTTAACACTGAAATATACCACGCTCCATCCTTAACATTTTATAATGTGATTGCTTTTTCCAATTTAATTTTTTTCTCCCTTATTTTTTTTTCTTTGTAGAGACAGAGTCTCACTTTATCACTCTTGGTAGAGTGCCATGGCATCACACAGCTCACAGCAACCTCCAGCTCCTGGGCTTAGGCGATTCTCCTGCCTCAGCCTCCCAAGTAGCTGGGACTACAGGCGCCCACCACAATACCCGGCTATTTTTTTTGTTGCAATTTGGCCTGGGCAGGGTTCAAACCCACCACCCTTGGTATATCGGGCCAGCACCCTACCCACTGAGCCGCAGGTGCCACCCTTCTCCTTTATTTTTTAAGCACACACTAACTCAACGAAAAGTGATTCTCATGCCTATTTTACATACTAAGAAACTAAAGTCAAGGAAGTTAAACAGTTTGTCCATACCTGAGCACGCAGTGGTCATGATGGCTGGGACCCCATAGTAGGTGAAGGCTCCATTCTCAAAGCGAAGGCCTTCCTTACCGACCTCCACTTCCACTTTACCCTGGAGAAAGAAGAAAGTATAAACCAAGTGTGTATGGGTGCTTCCAGTGCTGTTATTGACTAGAATCCTACGTACTTGTGCTTGGATAATAAGAGGACTCATGTTCTTACCTATCGCAGGAGGATGTTAATTCTGTCCAGATTTGTGTTTCAGAAATAGCACCTTTGGCAGCTCTTTGCTGTCGGATTCATTGCTTCATTGTTCATAAAGCAGCATCTAGTCATGAGTAACCAAACTGTCCTTGCTACTATAATGGTCTTTCCTCAGGCAGATCTGAGGACCTGCTTACTCAGGGCTCAGTAAACCTTCCCACTAGTTTAGTCTGAGATTGGACCATTTCTAAGCCAGGTTGAGTTAAAATCTAATTCTGTGTGAAGACTGATTACTTAATGACCAAGAACAATGACAGCTAATGTTTGGTGTCTAGTGTGTGTCTATGGACCTGAGGCTGTGTTATATGCAGTGCACAGATTCTCATGGAGTTGGGTCCCACAACCCTATAAGGTCTACACCATTCTTATTCCCAGTTTACCAGATGAATCAATTTTGAGGCTCTGAGAGGTCAAGGTTAGTTAGGAAATGGCAACACTGGAATTTTATAGTCAGATATTTCTGATTTCTGAGACTTGTTACTATACTTTATTCTCTCCATATCTTATCTGAAAACTGTTACATTTGTATTAAGTACAAGACAGCAAGTTGCATGTGTTCATTACGCTATTAAATAAGGCAACAGGAAACTTCTCAATTTCTAACAGTAAAGAATGTGACTCCGTTTCTGTAAAAGTGAGGTCCTTTTAATTGAGGGCCTTTGGAAGGATATACATGAAGCAACTCAAAACGTAAAAGAAGAGAGGCTGGAGGTGGACTTCAACAAAGAGAGACCATTTGCAGATTAATATGAACTTAGAGATTTTAGAATAATCACTGTATTTAGGGGCTGTAAGATTCTGTTGGGAATAGATGGGGAAGCAGTGACAAAGCTAACAGGGGAGCCAGGACAGGACACCAGCAGTGTTTATAAGCTGGAACTACGCCTGCACTTACTGAAGGCAGGCCTATACAGGCAGCCAGGGCAGAAAGTGGTCGTACTTATGTGAGTACTGGGAAGATGCTGCACTTCTTTCACTCACTCATCATTTTCCCCGCCTGGTCATCTTTAAGGGGAAGACAATTCCAGGGACTGCAAAGGCTGAAATGCAGCAAAGAAGATGAATGGGTCCCATATGCCTCTAGAAAGCACAGCCAGGACCAGCGTAGAAGTCAGGAGGGGTAAGATTCTAGCTTGATGTTGGGTTTAAACAAAAGTTGTCTACTTGTCTCCTAGTTTAGGAGGCAGAAGATAGCTTCATGTTGGAGGATGTTCAAGTAGAGATAAGGAAGTATTAGGAACTCTGGAGGGCAGCAATTTTAAAGTTTAGAGGTAGAACCTCTCTAATGGAGAGGGGCTCACCTCACCACAAACATCACTGAGTGGTCACACTAAATGCCATCAAGGACCCCACCAGTCTTCCATGTCTAGTCCCCTTCTGTGGCTTATGCACAACTGCCCACCCCAACCCACTATGTTCCTGAGGCAGCCTTGGAACCTGGCACTGAGGGGGGCGTGACTGTTCCTCTTCACCTGGATTTGACCTCTTCTCACTCTTTCAAGTTCCTTGACTTTCCTACTCACCTGCAGAAGCAACACGAAGTAGTCCACGGGGCGGCTGCGCTGGTAGAGGTAGTGTTCTGGGGCCTTCTTGTTCTTCTCATCAAACTTCAGCTCCTGGATCACGTTGGGATGTTTCAGGAGCCGGAGGAGGATCTTCTCCGAAAGGTACAGAGACTTAAAGGGCTCCACTTCTAGGGCGGGGAGGGAGGCAGGAAGGAATCAACACCTCCCAGGTCCTAGCCATGCCAGCAGGGGCAGCTGTGGGGGTCAGAGTGCCTACTGGCCCATTCGTGCTCCTGGCACCAGGCTGGCAGGGCTTCTGTGGTCCTTCAGGGAGGGGATCTTAGGGCATCTCAGGGCCTTCCTCATGCCCTCTGGAGGGCGTGTCCCTGCACTGGCATCTCAGGAGATCATCTTCTGGAAATGTCATTTTTGTTATTAATTTTCTCTTTCATTTTGTTTAAAACTGGGCATGGGGTTTAAGCCATGTGAATAACAAAGGCTTTACTCAAATGAAATACAAATAATTTAATCTGGCTCATTTGTATGACATATACCTGCTGAATGAAATGAAATCCCAACAAGAGAGAAGGGAAATTATTTAAGTAATAAGTTGTTAATAATGTGAAACATCATTGCCTCCTATTTACATATTGCAGATATTCTTACATATATTATACTGAACAGATACAGCTGGTTTGCTCTAGGAAATCAGAGAGCCAGTAGTTAAAAGAAATCTGTATACAGAACTATATAATATGTTGAAAATTCTAATTTAAAGAAGCTCTAACTTAAAATTTTCTACTTTTTAGCACCTGGAACAGTGCTAGCTCTTATTATATACTTACCAAATATATGAAAGATTTTTTTTTTTGAGATAGATTTTCACTTTGTCACCCTCAGTAGAGTGCCATGGTGTCACAGCTCATAGCAACCTCTAACTTCTGGGCTTAAGCGATTTTCTTGCCTCAGCCTCCCAAGTAGCTGGGTCTATCAGTGCCCACCACAACACCAAGTTATTTTTTTGTTGCAGTTGTCATTGTTGTTTAGTAGGTCTGGGACAGGTTCGAACCCGCTAGCCTCAGTGTATGTGGTGGGTGCCCTAACCACTGCGATATGGGCACTGAGCCAAGATTAATTAATTCTTGACAATGGTGATGGATATGATCACTCTAGGTCAACACATTAACTAGGGATGGAGGTCAAAGGATTCTAAGACAAATCTTGCCTTCTTCACAAGAAGGAGTTTATCTTTGGATTCTTTCATATTTTCTTCTTTCTAAAGACCCCAAGATTCACAAGCCACTTCTCTATTTTAGGAATTCATAGCTCACAGGCCTATATGGCCTCTGGGGAGAACTGGATTTGTTGTTAGGTAGGACAAGACCTTTCCTCCCCAACAAATACATGGGGTACCCTGGCTCTAACAGGACAAGAGGTGGCCTCATCCTCTAGTCAAGAAGCATGTGGAAGAAGGGAAAGTGCAGTAGTGGTTTCTTTAGTTCTTTTCAGAAGAGAAAGTTGCGTTGTACTCACTTCCTCTCCTGGAAGATCAGGAGTGATCTTCACAATATGACAATAGGTGGCACCTGTTACTCTATCTAAGGCGACCTCCTTCCTAAAATAGTTGTTCTCATGCCCCGCTGTACAGTGGAATCAGATTGAAAGGTATGAACAGGGATCAGTACCTAGGTCCCCCTCTAGAGATTTGGCTCTAGCTACTCTGGGGTGGGGACTGAGGTGGGCAGAGTCCTACCTGTGGCCATGAAGCGGTGTGTGGCCAGCAGAAGCTGTGGTGAGATCTTCACCCGCATCTCCGTGTCAGAAAGCTTAAACAAGGAGAAGTCATGCCGCTTCCTCTCCCGGTGTGGGACTCTTTGCTTTTTCCGATTGTCAGCTGCAGGATCACAGGGGACAGAGTGCAGCTCTCTCAGAATCATTGTTGGTCTTTCGAGCCTTTCCCAGAGCTGCAGGGGACACATCAATCCTTTGGGACTCTACATTTCTGCAGTGTCAGTTCTAGGTGACATTATATCTCTTTCCCGTGGAGTGGAAGGATGTTGGTGAGGGACAGGCGGTGTGAGATCACCATCATCATCTCTGTGTTATGGAAACTTAGCTGGTGTATAGTGGAAAAGGGAGAACAATGCCCAAATCCAGGGTTTTGGGACTGGCATCCCTACTTACTGGCTGTGTAAGTTCTCTAACGACCAGAGTTTTTGTTTGTTTTAGTCTACACAAAGAGGTTAATAATATTTAATAACAGCTCTTCTACTCACCTTGTGTATTTATTATGAAACTTTAACCAGAAACTACCTGTGAAAGTGGTTTTATAAAGTCATACAAACACAAAGGACTTACATTTGTAGCATCAAGAAGGTTGGTATGGCCCAGGGATTTCTGACTTTGTCCCCCTTCTTTCCCCAGAACTAGGCTTACCTGGTCTCCTCCTCTTGATTTATACCAGGCTCTGGTTGGTTCCTGAGGCATGCCACCCACAGCAGAGGAGTGGTCACCACCACCTCTTACCACTACAGTTCTCCTGCTTCAACCCCAGCCCCTCCACTGGGAGACAATCAGGGGAAGTACAAGGAAGAGGAGAGAAGAAGAAATAAGACTGGACCTATAATCTGTAAAGGTGGGTTCTCTGGGTGGGGGACTCAAGCAGGGCCTGGAACCCAAGGGCCTATACATTGGACACAATATTATTGGTTAAGAAAATTTGTTTTTTTCCAATTTAATGTATGCATAATTTTTTTTTTTGTTGGTGGGGGGACATTTTCTTTGGTCATTTCTCTTTTGTTTTCCCTGAGTTTTGAGTAAAATTATGAAACTTCTAGACTATCTCATTTGCACTAAGGGGAATAGGGAAAGGGATTCTAAGTTTTCTCCAAACTTAGCCTGGAGAAAAATAGGGCCAAGGGGACTTCTAGTGCAAGCAGGACTGATAGGGAATGATAGGGAATCTGGTTCCCTGGTAAGCTCTCTCTCCTTTTGGAGCTCGTGTCTGCCAGATACTTTGGGTTCCTTCCAGAAGGGGAAGAGCTCCCTTCCACCCACACAGCTCGTTTGTGGCCTGTCTCTGACTCAGCCTCTGGCCCCTGCTTTGATATTCCTTTTGCTCAGGTTGGAATAGTAGGGGACAGTGGGGGAGATCCAGACCCAGATGAACAGATCTTGTAAGAAGTCAGGGTCATGTACGAAGAAGCCTAGTACTCTGGGCTCCTTGGCTTTTTCACAGCTCTTAGAGAATCATGTTGGCAACTTATTAATAAGAGTAGAAAATCCTTGTGTAGAAAGAGGATCACTCAGCAAGAGAGTAGCAAATACAGGTCTAGAGCCCTGCTCTTTTGTTCTCACTGCTAAGCAACCTTCTGATTTATATGTTTCCTGAGTATCTCCTCTCACTCCTCCATCAGAACGACCTTTAACATTTCATCATTCTTTTGATTTTAATAGTGGGTTTTTGCAGCAAGAAAGTTGTACAAATGCATGCCCTGGGAAGAGCTTATTCATTAGACTGCTATTAGTTACTAACACCTTAGCATGACTATCTTCATCAGTTTGTCTACTGAGATACTGGGAATTTGAAAGCAAGAGTATGAACTGAGGCAGGGAAAGGAGAGGGTGTTTCTGAGCTCAATCACTGTGTGAAGACAGGCCTGGCTAGTGATCACAGCAATACCAGGTTCCAAGAAGGGGACACTGTAACATTCCTTTATGTCACGAGCTGGTCCACTTTCTACTTATTCCAAAGGGAGGACACTCATTCTGCACTACTCACTGCCTTATATGTAAGAGCATCAAAGCTCTTTCTACCAGGAGCCAGTTTCTAAACAACTGCTGCTAGCAAACTCAGGTCAGAGGCCTGAAATGTGTTATCTGAGGGGAGTGCGGTGGGGTGGAGTATGAGTGTCCCATGAGGTGAAATTCTGAGGAGGCATCACTTCTTGGCCTAGGAACTCCCATGCACTTAGATAACATTCCCATCCCAGAGACAAAGCATGCTTTTGTAATGTTTGCGAGCAAAGCTTTGATAAGGCTCAGTAACCCAAAGTCACTGTCTGCACAATAGAGTCCATATTGTTCCTAAGGGGTTTGGGTAGGAGGCGGTGACAAGACCAAAGAGAGGGGGCAGGCACGGGGCAGGGACCTTGGGGGCAGGTCTACAGGAGGGAAGGAAAATGTGAAACCCAAGGTGGTGGGGCTAAAAGGCACAAGAGGCTAGAGCATGTCTAAGAAGGAATATTTAAGTTTCTGGCTTAGGTCTAGGGTGGGCAATATCATGACAGTCTCCACTGCTCACTGATGTTCTGATGTCAGTGGACTATGAGTGGAACCCCGGGGGCTGCAGGGGTCTGACTTTAGGTGGACAAAGACTCAGTACAGGAACAACACAGAAGACAGACCAAGGGCAGAGAGGCCTCTAAGCACCATCCTGGGTACACTGTGTTTCCTTTAGTCCCTTTTCATGCAGAGGTGAGGGAGTCTCCTCTTCAGTCTTGGCTCAGTTCCTGACGGTTCCCCTGTGATAAACACTTGCTGAGTGTGTTCCCAGTGATTCAGGGGTAATTCTAGCCCAGAGATTCTGCCATGTCAGCACCTGGCACAGGCAGCTGACACATATCAGTGCCCAGGGCTTGCCCTGATACCCTTTCTCTATGTCAACCTAAGCTATACCTGAGAGTTTCGGAGTCAAATAAGACAACCTTGGAGAACGGCAAGGCTGTGCACTTACTGTAGAGATCGGTCTCGTCCAGAATCTCTGACTTGATGATCTCTTCTATGATGTCCTCCAGTGTGACAATGCCCATCACCTCATAGAAAGGGTCCCCTTCTCCCTCATTATTCACCCGCTGGACAATGGCCAGGTGAGATTTTCCTAGAGAAAAAGCAAAATCATTTTAAGTAACTGGGACATTTTCTGAAATCTTTCCTTGTGAGAAAATGATACAAAGTTGCTGTCTGACCAATCTCATGTCAACATTTTAAAATATGATATTTGCATATAATCTCAAATGCATAACTTTTAGATCTCTGTTTCTATTTAGGGAAGTTACTAATATAACCAAAATCAGTTAAATTTTTTTTATTGGAACTTTCACTATTAGCAAGTATACTTTAGCTGAAAGAGTGGAATAATCTAATTGAAAGAACAAGAATTTAGAGTCAGAAGAAGTATGTTAGAAGTTGTTTTTCCTCCTAATCCCCACCCTACTCCTAACTATACCAGGTACTATCCCTGGGCAAATCATTTAATATCTACTGACTTGGAATCTCTCTTCCAGGTTTAGGGAAAAATCCTAGTGTGGTGATTTTAAAACATGGCTGCCAAATTCTTTGCTTTGCCTCCTGTGGAGAGATGTGGTCTGCATCCCCTTCCTTGAACCTGAGCAAGCTTGTGACTGTTTCTACAAAAAGAGAATGGGAATGTCTGTGAGGGGACTCGTGAGGCTAAGTCTTTAAAGGCAGGTAGCTTTTGCTGCAAGAGTGCTGTAAGAGAGGTCCCACCATCATCGAGGTCACCATGGAGGAGAGGTCACCTCTAGGTGCTTAGATGACAGTCCTAGCTGAGCCCAGCTTTCCAGGCATCCACCTCTCTGCTGGCCCTTTGAACTCCAGCTCAAGTGACAATTCTTCAAGAGAGATTTGCCCCATTCTGAACCAACCTCTCCTTGCCTTGTGCTCCTACATCTTTGATAACTCCATTACAGCATTTATCAGTTTGTTGCTTCTCATAAGTAGCAATGTATGTGTCCTACACTAGACACTAAGATTATGACCTCTTTTAGGACAAAGGATGATATACTTAAACAGGGTTCCTTCTAATACATCAGATAGCCAATCAGTGCCTGGTGAACTGAAGACTGAAAAAAATCCCATAGTTTGTACAAAAGATGATATAAAAGCCAGATTTTTAAAAAATAAAATACTGTGTTTAAATTAAAATGTAAACTTCTGCATTACTGGTTCTAAAATTATCCTTTTTTGAAACAACTGCTTTCCATCCAACTAGACTGAAGTATTTTGTAGCTTAAATTAGATTATGTTAATTGTTAAAATGTGCTCAATTTAAAGTTTTTCATTTCCAAAACATTTTTCTTAACTTATGGCACCTGTTCTCACTTTTCTGCCAACATGTGCTAGCAGATGACAAAATAAATGACTAATATAATGGAAAAATTTGGAAAAGTGATTTCTTAAAATTGTTTTCTATAATTGGTTATTTTTTTGTACTGTGAAGCCTAGAACATGTATAATACAGCTGTACTTCCTGCCACCAAAATGACTAGTTCAGATGATGGAATTAAATAAATTGGCCATTTTTGATATTGTAAAATATCATAAGCTTAAAAACAAACCACCATTGCTCTGTACTTTAAAAGTTCAATTTGAGGACACACTATGTTATCAACAAGGTATAGAAATTTTAAGTCCTAATTATACAATATTCCAGACAATGTACTTATGTAATCTATTTAGGAACCTTTTGTAATTTATTAAGCCACTGAGATTCCCTCTAAAGCCTGTAGGGATCTTCGGCAAACAAATGAATGCAGCCATCCTTTCTTAGGTATAGACCAGGACAGGGATTACTATATAACTCTGTTCTATTACTATATAACAGGGACGAGAGAACCTGGTCCCCTGACACATATACCTGAGTTCCTTCTTTTCTCAAAGAGGCTGCTCTTTAAGAGTCCTATGCCTGTAACCATCCTCTTCTCGGGCCCCAAAGGTGTTGGGGGTGGCCCCAAGTGAACCTAATCTTAAGACATGGAAAAGTTAATCACTCCCTTTTGTAGTACTTTGTAATACTAAAAATAGAAGCTATCATTATTACATTATCGAAGCTACCATTTGCTATACATATTCTAGGGGCCAGGCATAGTGTCAGGCCCTGCATACACATTATTTTGCCCTGTCATTGCTTTCTATTTATATGTGACCCCCCTAGCTATGAGGTAAGTTTCCTGATGTCAACAGCTCTGTCCTACTTACCTCTGTTTTCCTAGAATCTAGATAGTACCTAGCATATCATCATAAAGGAAATACAAATTAAAACATTAAAATTCATAAAAGACAACTTTTTATGTAGGAGTGAAAACTATAAAACTTTTAGAAGAAAACATAGGCTGAGCATGGTGGCTAATACCAGTAATCTTAGCACTCTGGGAGGACAAGGTGAGTGGATTGCTTGCCAGCCTGAGCAAGAGAGAGACCCTGTCTCTAATAAAAATAGACAAATTAAAAAAAAGAGAGATCTCATCTCTATTAAAAGTAGAAAAAAAAAAAAAGAGACACCCTGTCTCCACTACAAATAGAAAAAAAAAAACTTGCTGGGTTTTGTGGTGGGTGCCTGTGCCCCAGTTACTAGGTGTGCTGAGACAAAAGGATTATATGAGTCCAAGAGTTTGAGGTTGCTGTGAGCTATGACGCCATGGCCCTCTACCAGGGCAACAGAATAAGACTCTGTCTCTATAAAAAAAAAAAGAAGAAGAAGAAAACATAGGAATAAATCTTTGTGACTTTAGAGTAAGTGATAGTTTCTTAGGACAGCACAAACATCAAAGAAAAAAATACATAAATTAGACTTTATCAAAATTAGAAATGTTCATGTATTAAAGGACCTCAGTGGAGAAGAAAAAAAAGACAACTCATAGTATAAGAGAAAACATCCAATCCAAAAATTTGTAAAGAAATATTGGAACCCGTTCATTGTAGCCCAATTCACAATTGCTAGGTCATGGAAGAAGCCCAAGTGCCCATCGACCCATGAATGGATTAATAAATTGTGGTATAGGTACACCATGGAATACTATACAGCCACAAAGAAGGATGGAGACCTTGCCTCCTTCATATTTACATGGATGGAGCTGGAAAATGTCCTCCTTAGCAAAGTATCTCAAGAATGGAAGAAAAAGTATCCAATGTACTCAACACTATTATGAAACTAATTGTTAGCTATCTTAGGAAAGCTACAATCCAAATAGAGCCCTAGACTACGGGGAAAGAAGAGGGGGGAGGGGAGGGGGGAGGGGAGGGGGAGGGTGGGTGAAGAGAATGATATTGTGGGGATCATGCCTATGGTTTGTTCTATTTGGGTACAGGTGAATTTGTCTGAAGGTTGAATATAAATGTCTTAGCATAACGATTATGAGAAAGACATGATGGCTATGTTGGCCACCTGGATGAGAGTTTTCCAAACTACATATAGAAGTAACACACTGTATCCTATGAGAGAATTAATGTACACAACTATGATCTAATAAAAAAAAAGAAATATTGGAACCCATAAAAAAACAACTCAATTAAAATGTAAGCAAAGAATTTGAGTAACTATTTCTCCAAGGAAGATATACAATTAGTCAATAAACACATTAAAAGATGCTTAATATCATCATCATTAGGGAAATTCCAATCAAGATGCCAATGAGGTACTACTTTATACTCAAAAGGATGGTTATAATAAAAGTCAGGTAATACAAATGTTGGTAAAGATGTAGAAAAACTGAAATCCTCAGACACTGCTGGTGGGATTATAAAATAATTCACCTACTATGAAAAACAGTCTGCCAGTTCCTCAAAATGCTAAACATAAAATTATCATATGATGTAGCAATTCCACTCTTAGAGAAATGAAAACATGCCCACACAAAAATCTGTACACAAATGCTCAGAGCAGCATTATTCCTAATAGGCCAAAGTAGAAACAATTCAAATGTTTCCAAACAAATAAGATGTGACACATCAATACATTGGGATATTATCCTGTCATAAAGAGGAATGAAGCTCATGTCACAACATGGATAACCCTTGTGAGCATTACTGAAAGAAGCCAGACATAAAAGGCCAGATGTCCTGTGATTCCACTTATGTGAGGTTTCCAGAATAGACTAATCTACAGAGGAAAAAAGTGGATTGATGGTTGCCAGAAGCTAGGGAAAGGAGGATGTGGGGGACTGATTTCTAGTGGGCCAGGGTTTCTTTAGGGGTGAGGAAATGTTTTGGAATTAGATAGTAGGAATGTTCTCACATCTCTGTATATATTAAAAACCTATTAATCTGTGTACTTTACAAGGCTGTATTTTATGGTATGTGAATTTTATTTTAATAAAGCTTTTATTTTTCAAAACGAAATCCAATTAAACAAAAAGTTATGCTAGAATGAACAGGAAATTGGTGGGGCTAAAAGTTACAACCTGTACACAAGTGAGTAAAAGTAGAGACTGCTTCATAAAAAGAGACTAGGTTGAAATAAAAGAGCAGCACTGGTTTGGAAATGGGCAGTAATGCTGTTAAATGCTAATTTAGAGTACACATTGTCATTTTGTGCTCTAGCATATAGAAACCAAAAGTGGTGCAGGTAAGCCCATCAGATCAGAAACATGCAAGAAGTCACCACCTTGTTTTCTGTGAAGGCAGAAATGGTGAACAGAGATGAAGGCTTGATAATAAATGGAAAGAAGAGACTTTGAGAACAAAGAGTCTGGGACACAGTAGGTTCACATCTGTTATCAGAGACCTGAGTAACTTTCAGGAATGACTTATGAGTATTTAAAACTCCTAAAAATGGATCAAACTGGTGCAGTGGGAGCTCAAATTTCCCAAGTGTTTCTGTATTTCCCTGGGCAAATGTTGGTTTCCAATGTGCATTATTTTCTCTTCCATGAATGAGGTGTTGTGTTTACTTTCTAATGGCATACTTGGGAGAGTGGCTTAAATGTTGTCTGTTCTCCTCTTCTACCTTCCTATGATATTCTGTGAAATAGGATCTGTAGCCTTTCCCTTGAGCCATCCCTCTACAAACCAGCAGAGAATCTCAAATGCCTTCTCACAACTGTTAGTCTAACAATCTTGGTTTCCCTCCAACTTCCTAGAAAAGTGGGATGCCTGTGAAATACTTTAGGTTAACAGTAATGATGTTTATTACCATCTATACTGAACTTCATAGTTTGTCAAGACTTTATATGGGGGCTGGGAGGCGGGAGGAGGCAAGATGGCTGACTGGAGCCAGCTTTCCACAGAGGCTCCAGTCCAGAAGGAGAGTTAAAGGACAGAAGTTTAGCAAGTAAGCTGATGCTTTGGAGCTGAGCCAAGAGAGGAGATTGAAGAGTGCACATCACCCCTGCTGAGGTGAGTTGCAACCCCAAGGAAACAAACACTAGGTACAAAACCCATCGCCAAGCAGACAGGCGTTCCTTCCCCCATGAGAACAGCTCGCATATACTTTCTAAAAACAAGCAAGCAGAGTTCAGATCTCCTCTTCTTTTAATCCCATGGGAGAGACACTCTAAAACCAGAACTCCTTCCCCAGAGAGGACCCACTAGTGTGCCATGGCACTCTCTCACCAGAAATAAAACTGAACATATATTCTACTCGCAATTCTGAACTCCCAGGACTCCCCTCCACTCTCATCCCAAGGTCTGGAAGCCCATGGAATCCCGATTCTTGGGCATTTTCTTTAAACCAACAAAAGTAAGGAAAGACAAGTATGGACACTTCATATTTGTTAAGGGTAACACTCAACATGATGAGATTTCAATTATTAACATTAATGCACCCAACCAGAATGCATCTCAATTTACAAGAGACTCTAACAGACATGAGCAACTTGATTTCCTCCAGCTCCATAATAGTCAGAGATTTTAACACCCCTTTGGCAGTGTTGGATAGATCCTCCAATAAGAAACT
>NW_003852416.1:21251262-21261896 GCF_000181295.1 Otolemur garnettii
TTTTTTTTTTTTTTTTGAGACAGAGTTTTACTTATTAACCCTCGGTAGAGTGCCGTAAAGTCACAGCTCACAGCAACCTTCATCTCCTTGGGCTTAGGCGATTCTCTTGCCTCAGCCTCCCAAGTAGCTGGGACTACAGGCACCCACCACAATGCCCGGCTATTTTTTTGTTGCAGTTAGGCCAGAGCTGGGTTTGAACCCATCACCCTCAGTATATGGGGCTGGCACCCCACTTACTGAGCCACAGGTGCCACCCAGAATTCTACCAAACCTTTAAAGATGAACTAGTACCTATATTACTTAATCTTTTCCAAAATATAGAAAAAGAAGGAATACTAACCAACACATTCTATGAAGCAAACATCTCTTTGATCCCCAGACCAGGAAAAGACCCAATATCAATAATGAATATTGATGCAAAAATATTCAATAAGATCCTACCAAACAGAATCCAGCAATACATCAAACAAATTATACACCATGACCAAGTGGGTTTTATCTCAGGGTCTCAAGGCTGGTTCACCATACGTAAATCTATAAATATAATTCATCACATAACCAAAATAAAAAACAAAGACCATACGATCCTCTCAATTGATGCAGAAAAAGCTTTTGATAATATCCAGCATCCTTTCGTGATCAGAACACTTAAGAAAATAAGTATAGAAGGAACATTTCTTAAACTGATACAGGCCATCTACAGCAAACTCACAGCCAATATTGTACTGAATGGAGTTAAACTGAAATCATTTCCACTCAGATCAGACCAGGCAAGGTTGCCCATTGTCTCCACTGCTTTTTAGCATTGTAATGGAAGTCTTAGCCATCACAATTAGGGAAGAAAAGGTGATCAAGGGTATCCATATAGGGTCAGAAGAGATTAAACTTTCACTCTTCGCAGATGATATGATTGTATATCTGGAAAACACCAGGGATTCCACTACAAAACTCTTAGAAGTGATCAAGGAATACAGCAGCGTCATCTCAGGTTACAAAATCAGTACTCACAAATCTGTAGCCTTTATTTATACCAACAATAGTCAAACTGAAAAAACAGTCAAGGACTCTATTCTGTTCACAGTAGTGCTAAAGAAGAAATATTTGGGAGTTTATATAACAAAAGATGTGAAAGATCTCTATAAAGAGAACTAAGAAACTCTAAGAAAAGAAATAGCTGAAGATATTAACAAATGGAAAAACATACCATGCTCATAGCTGAGAAGAATCAACATTGTTAAAATGTCAATACTACCAATTTCAGTGGAACGTTCCAATTTCAGTTGAAATGTTGAACAGGTCTATATCAAGTTCTGAAATAACATCAACTATACAAAAAAGCAATATACAATTTTAATGCAATCCCTATTAAAGCTCCACTATCATACTTTAAAGACCTTGAAAAAATAATAGTTCATTTTATATGGAACCAGAAAAAAACTCATTACTCATAAATAAAAACAAAGTAGGAGGAATCACTCTACTAGACCTCAGACTATACTATAAATCGATAGTGATCAAAACAGCATGGTACTGGCAGAAAAACAGAGAATTAAGATGTATGGAACAGAATAGAGAACCAAGAGATGGACCCAGCTACTAACCATTATTTGATCTTTGATTAGCCAATTAAAAACATTCAGTGGAGAAAAGACTCTCTATTTAATAAATGGTGCTGGGCGAACTGGCTGGTGACCTGTAGAAGACTGAAACTGGACCCACACCTTTCACCATCAACAAAGATAAACTCTCACTGAATTAAAGATTTAAACTTAAACTTTTACTTCCAGTAAAAACACTAGAAGCAAGGGCAGGGAAAACAAACACTTGAAGAAATTGGCCTGGGAGAATATTTTATGAGGAGGACCCCCCCCTCCAGCAATTGAAGCAACACCAAAAATCGATTACTGGGATCTGATCAAACTAAAAAGCTTCTGCACAGCCAAAAACACAGTAAGTAAAGCAAGCAGACAGCCCTCAGAATGGGAGAAGATATTTGCAGATTATGTTTCTGACAAAGGTTTAATAACCACAATCCACAGAGAATTCAAACATATTAGCAAGAAAAGAACAAGTGATCCCATCTGAAGGGTGGGCAAGGGACTTGAAGAGAAACGTCTCTGAAGAAGACAGGCACATGGCCTACAGACACATGAAAAAATGCTCATCATCCTTAATCATCAGAGAAATGCAAGTCAAAACCACTTTGAGATATCATCTAACTCCAGGAAGATTAGCACACATCCGAAACCCACCCAAATTCCAAAATCACTGATGTTAGCATGGATGTGGAGAAAAGGGAACACATCTGCACTGCTGGTGGGAATTCAAACTAATACGTTCCTTTTGGAAAGGTGTTTGGAGATCACTTAGGGATCTAAAAATAGACATACCATTTGATCCTTCAATTTCTCTACTAGGTATATATCCAAAAGACCAAAAATACTTTATAACAAAGATATTTGCACCAGAATGTTTACTGCAGCCCAATTCATAATTGCTAACTCATGCAAGAAGCCCAAGTGCCCATCGACTGATGAATGGATTAATAAATTGTGGTATATGTACACCATGGAATATTATGCAGCCTTAAAGATGGAGAC
Source organism: Otolemur garnettii (assembly GCF_000181295.1). Lineage (NCBI taxonomy): Eukaryota > Metazoa > Chordata > Mammalia > Primates > Galagidae > Otolemur > Otolemur garnettii. The sequence continues at coordinate 21,253,863 of NW_003852416.1, forward strand.
TTTACCTCTTTCATGTTTACATGGATGGAGCTGGAACATATTCTTCTTAGCAAAGTATCTCAAGAATGGAAGAAAAAGTATCTAATGTACTCAGCCCTACTTTGAAACCACTTTATAAGTACCCACACTTCCATATGAAAGCTATAAGCCAACTACAGCCCAAGATGAAGCGGAAAGAAGAGAGGGAAGGGAGGGGAGGGGAGAAGATGGGTGGAGGGAGGGTAATTGGTTGGACTATCCCTACAGTGCATTTTACAAGGGTACATGCTAAATCTACTAAGGGTAGAATATAAATGTCTTAATGTAACAACTAAGAAAATGAGGTGAAGGCTATGTTAACCAGTTTGATGAAAGTATTTCAAATTGTACATAAAACCAGCACATTGTACCCCATAATTGCATTAATGTACACAGCTATGATTCAATAAAAGAAATAATTACTTTATACAGAGTACAGGAGATGAGAAATGTTCTTGAGAATTTCCTGTAATCCTCACTTTGTGAATCAGAAATGACTGGACAAGCTCCCAGCTTTCTACACAATCTACTGAGAGACATGTGTCTTACTCACATTCTTAAACAAGTTAACCTCTTTTTCAGCTAATGTTCAGCCAAAGTCGAGAACAATTATCTTGGTTAATATTAACCAAGCTACCATTAAAGGGTTCTATCTCATTTGGTGACTATTTCCCTTGGTAAGGGAGACAACTGTATTCCTGTTGGATCATCACTGCAAACAAGACCACACATGAAGAACAGCAAAGCCACACTGAGTTACAGATGTTGAGGAGTAGACTAAGATAAGTGATTTGCCCTGCATATTCTGAGCTTGAGAAAGCCCAGGCAAAATCACCCTTCCAGTTGCTGAAAATTCTAAAAATAAAGTGATAAATTTTAAGCCTGCTAAGTCCAAGGGCATACTGTATCTCATTAAGATAAAATAGAGGCAAAAGGTACTTCTTTAGATAGAAAACTCTTGAATGCTTCTACTTTATGAGAGATATTTACGTGTCTCTTCAGCATTCTACTGTGGCACTGAAGATCAACAGATGGGAAATCTCTGGGCTGAGTTGAAAGGTAATGAAACAGCGGGTTTTATGGCAATGCACTTTCAAATAATGAAGGCTACATCTGTCTCTGAGTTGTGAGGTACATATTTTACTCTGCAATCACTTGTGTCTTACCTCTTAACTGGCAACTACCGATCTCTGGCTGCTGGCTTGAATTCCTGCCATATTTCTGGTGATCAGCCTCAACAGAAGCCCTGCACCATCCTGACAGCTTGGCTTGCTGACAGTTGCCTTTCCTGATTTTTAGCTGCTGCCAGGTTCCTTAAGCCTTGGTTTGCTTCCCTCAAGCTTGACTACTTCTTCCTAGTCTTTAGTTTTTACAGTCTCCATCTCCAATCCTGTCCATACCCTGATGAGACACAAAGTGGAGAATATCCAATTATGGATTGAACCTTGTTTGGACTACAGTGTTAGAACAGTTTAGAGTGGAACTAGAGAAGTAATCCTCAAGAAAGCATCAAGAGTGGGAGTCATGCCTCTCCAGGTTTAAAGAATATTTATAGTGACTCATCTTTATTCAACAGGACCACTTGGTAAGACCCTCCACTCTCAATGCTTTGGAATGCATTTCACCTCAATGGTTCTCAGTGCTGACTGTAGATTAGAATTACCTGATAATTTTTAAATACATTCTATAAATTGGATCTCACATCCAGAGATCTGATTGCATTGGTTTGTGACAGAGCCAGGGTACAAATAGTTTAAAATATTCCCCAGATAATTCTAATAATGTTCAGCCAAAGTCGAGAACAATTACCTTGGTTAATATTAATAGTTCTCAAAGTGTTTAGTCCCTGGACCACCAGTATCAACATCATTCAAAAACTAGTGAGAAATACACATTCACAGGTCCCACCCCAGACTTTTCTCTGGGCAAATGTTTGTTTCCAACATGCACTATTTCCCCTCCCATGCATGAACGTTGTGTTTACTTACTAATGGCATACTTGGGGGAGTGGGTTAAATTTCTGAATCTCTGAGAGCACAGCCCAGTAATCTGTGGTCTTGATGCAGGCTAATGATTGAAAATGAACAACACTGGCTTATGGGTGGGGTTTATGTCACTCTGATTATGAGGAAGGGAAATAAGTATTGAGATGTCTAGTAAGTACTGGTCCCTTCAGAGTCACAAGATACTAAGTACTCATGAAAAGACAGAAATAAGCCTCCCAGAACAATGCATAGTTTTAGTGGCAAGTTGATTAATGCTTTCTCTCATATGGTGTGGGTGGTTATGGCATTTTGTTGGCATGGATAAAATGTAATTGTTGACTGTTTAACACTGGGTTTGGGAGGAAGTCTCCTGAGACTTTTGTACCCATCACCTCTGAGACAGGCTTGAGGTACTGCACTACCTTTAAGCTCTTGGCACATCTGAGGTCAATAAAATTCCCCATTATATAAACTCAAACTAGTCTTTTATGTTGCCTGAAGAATTGAAAGGGCAGTCCTAGTACTGGTTACTGGTAGCGCTCTGCCGCATCACCACTTTACCATGTGGTATCAACACACCCAAACTACAAGTCAGATTTCTTAGTAGGATGGTGAGGTTTTCGGATGTTGCTTTTAAAGCAGTGGTTCTCAACTGGGGGTGATTTGGCTGCCCAGGGGACATTTGGCAATATCAGTAGACAATTTTGGTTGTCATGACTTAGGGCAGGTGTTGTTACTGACCTTTGTGGGTGGAGGCCAGTGATGAAGCTAAACATGCCACAATGCACAGGACAACTCCCCAAAATAAAGGATCACCCAGCCCTAAACATCAATAATGCTGAAAGCTCTGCTTTAAAACGACAAGAAATGAGGACATGGCAGCAACATCACAACTATATTTTGGTATTTGAAAAAGCTGAAATATCCTCCAAAGGTCTTTAATAAATATGGTCTCATCTGCTTGACATGGTACATCCAAACAGATGAGCTGTCAAGGACCCTGTTCGCATACCTCCTATGCCTTAGGGGAAATAAAAGCAAATCATTGATTTGCCTCCCCTTTCTTTTAAAAATAGCTACAGCACTTTGGTAAGGTAACTGTTCCCAAGACAGAATACAGTAGCTGGGAGGAAAGCATATTGCTCGGAAATAGCGCATTAAGGAAAGCAGAAATCACTTTATGGTTTTTATGGTTTCTGCCTCATGAATGACCTTCACCTTGTAAAATATAGTGGTTTTTGCTATGTTCTTCTTCTTCCTGGTGTCCTTGAAGCATCTTTTATTCATTTGGTAGATGGTATTGAGTCTCTCCTCTTTCTTACTGCTGCCACTGGAATTGTGTTCCTTGAAGCAGCAGCAAAAAATACTACCTAGTCATTTGTTCAAAATGTAAGTTTGGGGCTCTGCCCCTTCCCTATAAAATCAGCATCTTGGGGAAGGGGTGAAGTGGGGCCCAGATAGCTGATTTAATGAACTTTGTGGGTGATTCTTATGCATACCAAGGTTTGAGGAGTGCTGCTCTTGACACTTGGTACTCAAAGTATAGTTCTTGGGTCAGAAGCACTGGTATCCCTTAGAAGCTTATGAGGGATGCAGATGTTCAGGCCCCTGTCTTAGCTCTCTGGATCAGAATCTGCATTGCATCAAGATCTCCAGGTGATTCTTATGCACATTTGAGCACAAGAACTGGCCAAGATTACCTTGGTTTTCATCCCATTCTTATGACTGATATTTCTGTTTCCATTTTTGATTCTTTTATTTTACCTTCACCTACACCTTTAAGTGTATCTTAGAGACTAGCTCAGTGACTCTCAACCCTGGCTGCATGTTGGAATTACCTGAGGAGTTTTCAAATTACTGCGTATGTCCCACCCACAGGAATTCTTTCTTTTTTTTTTTTTTTGAGACAGAGCCTCAAGCTGTCCCCCTGGGTAGAGTGCTGTGGCATCACAGCTCACAGCAACCTCCGACTCCTGTGCTCAAGTGAGTCTCCTGCCTCAGCCTCCCAAGTAGCTGGGACCACAGGCGCCTGCCACAATACCCGGCTATTTTTTGGTTGTGGCCATCATTGTTGTTTAGTGGGCCCAGGCTGGATTTGAACCCGCCACCTTAGGTGTATGTGGCTGGCTCCTTAGCCACTTGAGCCACAGGCGCCAAGCCAGGAATTCTGATCTAACTGACCAGGTATGTGGTCAGGGCACTGGGATGTATAAAACTTCTTCAAGTGATTCTAAATAGATAGTTTTAGTTAAGAATTTCTGCTCTGGAATTTTGGTACACTGCTCTTCTCAAAGATTCCAGAAGAGTCCATCAGTTTAAATATCACCATCAACTTTCTTGGGAACTAGAATTATATCTTAACATCAGTGACTATTTTGAACTCTCATCTTGTTTTATACATTTTGCCTGAGCTGTCCTCCTGTCTTGTCAAAATCACTGATCCAAATAGGAACTCTTGATCTTCAAGACCCACCATCACTGTTCTTCCTCTCTCTTCACTATGAAAATTATACAATCAGTCTCCTAGTTACCCAGAGGTATAGCCCAAGAGTCACCTTTTATCTTTTCTTTTACTTCAATTTAGAAAAAAATCCCCACGTTTTTCCAATTCTTCTTCCTATACTCTTCAACAACTATTTATTGAATGCCTGCCGTGTGCCAAGGACTCTTCTAGACACTCAATATGCAGCAATGAACACAATGTACAAAATCATTTTCCTCTTGCAGCTTACACTCTTTTAAATGGAGGTGAGAAATAATAAACCAGATACATACATAAAATATATAGCACAATACTAAGGAGAAGAATGACAAGGGGGAATATGTGATAGTAAGTGAGCAGGTGTTGACAATTTCAGGTAGGGGTGACCAGGAATGAATTTCCTCAGAAGGTGATGTTTGAATAAGGCTCCAGAGGCGGTGAGGTAGGGAGGTGTGCAGGCATCTGGGGAGTATCTTTGCAGTAGACCAAGATGCTACAGCTGCAAACTGAGAGTGCGACTGATGTGCTTGAGGAATAACAGGGAGGCCAATGAGGTGATTATAGATTGTGGGAGAAGAGAACAGTGGGAGCCAAGATTAGGGAGGTGAGGAGTTGGGGGTATAAAGATATAATAGAGCTGAATAGGCCTTTGTAAAAACTCTGGGTCTTACACTAATATAGAGAAGCCACTGTATAATTGTGTGTGTGTGTTTTATTTTTTGCAAAAAAGTGATACAATTTGACTTATGTTTTAAAAGGAACTCTCTAGCTGTGTGCTAAGAATAGACACAAAACGGGCAGAGGTAAAAGCAGGGAGACCTGATGGGAAGCTTTGGCAATAATCCAGATGAGAGGTGACTGATGGTTGGGACTAGGATGGCAGGGGTGGAGGTGAGGAGATGCTGTCAGATTCTCTAGATATGTTTCAAAGCAGAGCCTAGAAGAGGCCTGGATATAGGGTGAGAGAAGTTTGGGTCTGAACAACTAGAACACTGGAACTTCAGTTTACAGAGTTTGGGAATATCACACAAGGAATAAGCGGGGCAAAAAGAGCAGGAGCTCAGTTTTGGACAAGTTTAAGTTTGAGATGCCGTTTTGACTGTTATGTGATAGTTAGAAATACAGTCTGGAGTTCCGGTTGATGATATCTTTGGGAGAATGAATGAGATAAATGAGAGTGAGATAAACAAGGTAGACAGAGAAGAGATCCATTTCTGAGCCCTGAGCACTCCAACATGTAAAGGTCACAGAAATGCAACATTCATGCAACAAATATTTGAGTATCTTATATGGGTAGGCACTGTTCTAGGTGCTGAGGATCTATCAACAGATACGAGGTAGATAGGACCAGTAAAGGGGATGGGAGAAATGTTCAGAAGATAATAAAGTCTCAGATTTTTGTTCCCGTTTCAGTTCCAAGTGTTCTTAATTTTCCTGCCCACATCCCATCTTGGACAATTGCACTAACATCCTAACGAAATTCCTAGCCTCTTTTTGGATTTTCTAGCTGTAATCCATTCTATACACTAAGCCAGATTAACTGTCCCCCAAACTCTGCATTTGTGAGATGTGAGGTTATTCCCCATCTCAATAATATGTACCAGGTATCAAGGAGGATAGTTTCTGAACTCTTCTTCCTTGTATTAAAGGCCCCCATGGATTTTTGGTATATACTTTGCCTTCTTTCCCACTATTTTATCAAAATGTACTGTGATTATTTCTCATTCATAAAATAACTGGTACCAAGATAATTAACTAATGAATGGTGGCGCCAATATTTGAACTCAGGGAACTGAATAGGGCTTAACTTGGATAGGATTTCTGGAAAGCTAGACCCCACTAGACAAGACTAGATACTTTAACCTCAGGTCTCTCAGAGAGAGTTGGTTTTGGAGGCTGACTCGGGGGCCAGTCTGTCTCTGTCCAGATTTAGATGCAACATAACCAGAATACTTTCTTAAAATCACCCTGGTTTCCACTATTCCTTGGTATAGGAACAACAACAACATTTTTTTAAAAGTTTAAACTTAAAAATTACTGGTGACCCACAGTGATTTGGCTTAGGTTTGGCAGTTGATGTCATTCTCAGGCCACAAATCAACCTCAGATATGAGGAAGGCACACTGAAAGACACATAGGGCTGCCCTTACTCCTATAGCAGATCAGTTAGTTCTGAGCTGTGGTTGAACTAGGCTAATCTCTGGAAGAAGAGAGAGATGTCTTTATTTGAAATAAGTTAGACATCTGAGATAACTTGAAAACCACCTTTTTGAAGGTTCTCATTCCAGGTAAAGATAGCCTACAGCTACTCCAAGTTCTCCATACTTTTTTTTTTTTAAATCTAAACCAAGCTAACTCCCAAGAGCATGGGTGTCAACATTCACTCCATTTTCCAGTTTCTGCCATAGTGGTGACTGAAAATAACCTTCTGTACATTGGGTACATGTGTTACTTCTATTCTTCTTAATATCTCTGCAAAATGGGGATTGTTATTACTAATATGAAGATGAGGAAACCAAGACGTGAAAAAATAAGTGCCTTGTCCAAAGCCAACTATTAGTATGTGATGGAGCCAGGAACAAGCCCAAGTCTGTCCGCCTCCCCAGCCTAGGCCCCTTCCAACACAAGGCAGACTCCATATTTCAGGCAAAATCCCTGGTTTACCGTCTCTGATGTGTTAAGAACAATGTCCAGAGGCTTCAGGAAATCATGCAGAGCTAAGCCCAGCACCTCACTAGTGAGTTAGCAAGGGAGGAGACAGGATTTGAACTGGGAGGAGGAAAGGAGTAGCAATCCCACCTTCCCACGATACTTCTGCCTCCTGGTCCAATCCTTCTTGTGTTTAGCCTGATATTTTATTCTAGTAGACTGCTTGGAGCTTTGAGAGGTTTTGTTTATATGGCTTTAATTTTTGTTTATATAGTCTTCTTTTTAAAATTTGCCTGAGATGTCTGAGGAAGGGCAGAATGATGGGGAAGGAAACCTCATTCTCATTGATGACAGGAAAAAAGAAATATGAGGAACCTACCACAGTTCAATTTTGGTCTCTTGGGTCTTATTCAAATTAAGAATCTCTCAATTTTGTTTTCTTATTACATACAGTGAGTTTTACATGGGCTGGATCAGAGAAAGAACTGGTTATGTAAGATGACTAACTATATACAATTCAATTACCTAGATCAGGGAGGTAAGAGCAATTGGTGGAGTGTCTTAAGTGTTGTATGGGAATTACCTTTAACATTCACAGTAGATTTACAAAATAGTATCATTATTCCCCTTTTAAGAAGAGGGAAGATAAGTCTTTAAGTGGTAGAGAGACCTACCCTAGTCATAGCTAGTAAACAGAGGAGCTGAATTCTCTGTACAGAGCTCTGGGACCTTCTATGTTCCTGTCTCCATGGTCTAAGATGGCACGTCACAGATGTGGGCCATTATTCCACCTCTGTCATTAACATTGAGCAGGTCACTTGAGTCTTTAGATCCTAAGTGCCGCATATACAAAACGGGGATTAAAAATGCTGACCTCAGGCTCGGCGCCTGTGGCTCAAG
>NW_003852416.1:21262110-21273898 GCF_000181295.1 Otolemur garnettii
AAAAAAAAAAAAAATGCTGACCTCACCTCACATTCACGGTGAGCACAAAATGAACAGCTGAATAGGAAATTTTGTTTATACAGCTGTAACATTTATTTATATGGTCACATTTTTTATTTGCCTATAAATACATATAAAGGCCTTCCAACTATAACGAATTACATCATTGCCATTTTTGTTATTTATCCTTTCCGGGCTTCAGTTTTCTAAACCTTAAAAGATGGGACTACGTGATTGACAGCGTCCCTTTATGGCTCTACAATTCTATATTTTCTAAGTCTAAATAGCCTTAAGCTACAAAACAGTTTGGCTTTATAGGATGTTCTTTGTAATGATAAATACTAGAATTGTAACAGAGCCAACAGTTATAGCTTCTTGTGTTTACAAAGGGCTGTGAGACCCTACTGTTTATATCTTAATATTGAGGAATTCCTTTGGAATGGGATGAGAAAAAGCTACCTTTTGACAGAGGTTTTTATCTATACAATCAAATAAAATCATACTCTACCAACTCAAAGACAAATGCAAAAATGTTACCTGCCAATTCTGTAATAACTACCTTGATTTGTTAAAGTAAAACTGCCCCATTTTCTAGCTTCAAAAGGGGGGGAGGAGATTCAGTTTGTAGTAACTGTCCTGCTCTACTATAGGAAATAATCAACACCTTTATCACAAAATAATTTCTTGAGCCACTAAAAGGCAATCATAAAAAATAAAACCCATGTCACCCACAGCACCATGGTAACAAACATTACCAAGGCATGAAAAAAATAGTTACTAGAATCTAAGCTGCTTGGCAGTTGGGCTTGCTAAGCAACACTGCAAAAATAGCAGAGTAACAACCCATTATCTGGAGGTTTGATACTACGTGGCTTGGAATCTGATCCTACTAAGAACTATCACAGGTCCCTATACTAACTCCATACCCTAAGCTCTCAATCAAAACCTACTTAATCACTTATCCAACAAGTATTGATTGAAGCATAGCGTATACCAGGCATGTGATTCTCAGTGTGGGTATTTACTTGGTTTCTCAGTTAAATAGAAGCTATAAGTGAGATGAAACAGGAATACTGGCTTTGTGAAGAAATCTATGGAGCAGGGATATTCTGAAGGCTGACTCAAAGAGAACTAATGCCTGTCAACCAGAAGACAGAGAAAATACTTAAAGTAGACAGAGAACTGCTTTGCAAACAGCATAAAATAACTGCATTCTGATCACCATGATTCTGCATCATCAACAAGAGATTAAGTTAATTCAGGATCCTTTGTTCAGAAAAACAGGAATGGGTATAAAACATTTTAGAAATATCATCAAAACTAGTTAAAACATACATTTTTGGCATCTGAAGGGAAGAGAAATTATGTCTGACAAATCTGTCTGCTTCGTTCCCCATTTTGCTGGAAGAAAAGCAGCATTATGATGACAGCTTTACCAGCATTTAAATGCAGCGTCGGCTCCTTCTCTGTCTTCATTTTTCTAGTTTAAACTCCTGTCTCAGCTGGAATGCTCTTTCCCTTCATAATTGCTTATCAGAATTCCTCTCCTTTCAAGGCCAAGCTGAAATTCTACTTTCTCAGAGTTTTCTCAGATCACTCAGGGACTTACTTCTTCCTTCCCTTTTCGCCCACAGATGTTTTCTGGATGCCCTTGCCTATACCCCAGGCTGCCTTGTACACGTATCTTCACTCCTATATGGGTTCTTCCTGCATGTTCCTGGATGGAAAGGTCAACCCACATTTATATACCTGTCCATCTGCCAGAGCCCTGATACTCAGTGCATGTTACTGAACTGAAATGCCCTGACAGTGACAGTCACTGGGGTAGAGGAAAGGTTGGCTAGCAGAGGTGATGCTTTTCCTAGTGGATGTCACACAGCGCAGGGAACTCCACGTGGCACCAATGCTGGCCCACCTTCCTCAGGGCCTTCGCTTGTCTGCTCCCTTTTCCTGGAGCTCTTCTTCCTCCTGTGATGAACAACTTCTCACCACCTTTAAGGATTAAACTTGAATACCGCTTGAGAGGGTCTATCTTTATGCATAAGACCAGTTCAGGTTCCCCATTATATGCTCTCATAGTTTCCTAGAATTTTTCTTTAACTCACTTATCACAGTTTTTATTATTTATTGGTGGCTGTCTCTCTCCTTACTCAGCCGCAAGCCCCAGGAGGGTGTCTGTTTTATCCATCCTGCACCCCCAGTGCCTAGCAGAGTAAGTATAAATTAGATTTTCTTCTTAGTGCCCCTTCCAGCTCAGATTCTATTGTTACTGGGTGCTTCTTTTGCTAGGCTGGAAAAAAGGAATGTTGTATAATAACATTATAACAATCCTAATGAAAATGTTTAAAGGAAAAAAAATTAACCCGCAAGTTTACTAACTTATGAAATGTATTACTTTTACTTTTTCTTGTTTCTTTTTACTCTTTCTCCCTGTACATGATGAACTATGCTTCATATACTATTTGCTCTGTTATTTAAAAGCTAAACATCTCGTTCTAATTTTTGATTAATATTATTTAGCAACATTTAAAACATTTTAAAGCATATTACATCTAATTATACCAGTGAAATGTAACTTTGAATGAAAACAAACTTTCATTTTTCTTTTAAGGAAAACAAAGAATATAGCAAGAATGTTTTAGCAGGTTTTTATAAAATTTAATCAATGGAATGCTTATTCTTCCTGATAAAATATCTCACATCAGCATTTGTAGTGGAAAATAAAACACTGCTTTTTTTTGACCAGATTATTCTGGGTCAGGAGTACCCATAGGTTGGTTGGACATATTTTAGGCAATAGACCACTCACAGGAAGACCAAAGATAGAAGTGAACTTTTCAGTTCCATAATGACTGGTCAGTATCTGCCTTGCTCACCACAATAGTCTCAGTGCCTGGCGCTAAGCAGGAGTTAAGAAAATATTTACTGAATGAATCAGTCAATTAATAAATGAACAAAAACTGAGCATAAAAACTGAAACAGGCCATTTTACAACCATGTTAGATTATAGGGAAAGGAACCCAGCAAATGTGGGTTGTGCTGTCTTCTGTTTGGGAAGATGGTATTACTAATCCAGAAGATCTAAGCTGTTTAACTGAATTAAACACCAGAACTGTAGTAGAGTCCTTTTACTTCAAAACATCTTTATTACTTTCATCTGCTATTTATATAGGGCTGATTTTTTCCTAAAAACAATCTAATACATACAGTGGTAAATTCTTTTTAAGAATTCAAATAAGATTGTTATTTATGTTCAATATATTTTTAATATGATAAAATATAAAGAGTTATTATTTCAGGATGGTGAGAAGATTATCTTCAGATGATTTTCACACTTCTTTATTCTACTGTTCTGTTTTAAAATTATAAAACAGAAACCTTTTAAGTACAGTTAAGAATTTTATAAAAGCAAAACATGCCACCTAATCACAATTACTCTATCCTCTGTATTCCTGTTGCATTTTTACATTTTCATTACATCAGTTTTGTATTAACGGTTTATGAATATCTGTATTACCCATATACTGTACGTATATAGTGTATGAGACATGACTTATAAACTGTAACGCCACTGGAAATTAGGGGCCAGGTGAGATCAGTTGGTTTTCTAGCTTTGCAAAAGGGAATAATATTATTCCCCCACTAGGTTCTAGGCTCTTTAAAAGCAGGGATTCTATTTCATATACCTAACTCCTAGCATAGTGCTTTGAACAGTTAAAGGGACTAATGCAATAAAGAGATGTACATAAAAAAAGCCAGCAAAACTATAAATGCAACAGTTTTCTTCTAATACTTAAAGGATGATTTGTCTTGCTTTATAGTCCAACATTATGGAACTGAAGATAATTAACAGTATTAGAGCTCTACAGGTCCCTTCCCTTATATTAAAGTTTAGTCTTAATATTTCAGCCTCCCAAGTAGCTGGGACTACAGGTGCTCACCACAATGCTCAGCTATTTTTTTTTTTATGGTTGTAGTTGTCATTGTTGTTTGGCGGGCCCAGGTTGGATTCAAACCCACCAGCTCTGGTGTATGTGGCTGGAACCCTACCCTCTTGAGCTACAGGTGTGGAGCCTTGTTTTCTGTTTTTAATAAACATGCCAACTGATTTACACAGATGGGTGCCCCCTTTAGAATAATCATTCTGGAAAATCCTACCTTTATTTTACTCATGCTATTATTCTCAAATTACATCTGGCTGGGCACCTGTGGCTCAAGTGGCTAAGGCACCAGCCACATACACCTACGGTGGTGGGTTTGAATCCAGCCTGGCCTGCCAAACAACAATGATGGCTGAAACCAAAAAATAGCCAGGCATTGTGGCAGGCACCTGTGGTCCCAGCTACTTGGGAGGCAGAGGCAGGAGACTTGCTTGAGCCCAGGAGTTGGAGGTTGCTGTGAGCTGTGATGCCACAGCACTCTACCCAGGGGGACAGCTTGAGGCTCTGTCTCAAAAAAAAAAAAAAAAAAAAAACAAATTATATCAAGTTCGTCAAGGGTTTGTGAGATAGTCTTTTGAATGCTCTCAGTGTTGACCCTTGAAAATAGATTTGATTTTCAAAAACAATCAAGGAGGCCAGGTGTGGTGGCTCATGCCTGCAATGCTAGCACTCTGGAAGGCGGAGGCAGGTCGATTGCTTGTGCTCAGGTGTTAGAGACCAGCCTGAGCAAGAGCAAGATCCCATCTCTACTAAAAATAGAGAAACTAGCCAGACACAGTGGTACACTCAGAAGTTCCACCTACTTGGGAGGCTGAGGCAAGAGGATCACTTGAGCCCAAGAGTTTGAGGTTGCTGTGAGCTATGATTCCACAGCACTCTACCCAGGGCACAGAGTGAGACTCTGTCTCAAACAAACAAACAAAAAAACCAACACTAAACCATAAAAAACAATCAAGGGTTTTCTTGGGCCAAATCTCTAGTGAACTAGGGGAGCAGTCAAACTGTGTAATGCCAAGAGGATTGACTCTGAAGTATGTATTGGCTGACTTTTCTTTAGTCAATTTGTACTCAACCCCAGAAGCCAGTTTCTGAAAACAAACCCCAGACATGAAGTAAACATGTTATAGGCATGGTATCATGTTTGAGGGTGGGGGGGATGGAAAGAAACCCCACCCATTTGGATATGTAAGTTTTTTAGAGTTTCCTTTCCCCAGACTATTCCCTCAGGTCCAGATGTATCCAGTTTCATAGACAGGGACACATTCCCAGAAGTACAAGGACTCCAGTACCTTAGTCTATCTTTAATCCTCAATGTGAGTACTTAGGGCAGTGGTTCTCAGCCTTCCTAATGCCGTGACCCTTTAATACAGTTCCTCATGTTGTGGTGACTCCCAACCATAAAATTATTTTAATTGCTGCTTCATAACTGTAAGTTTGCTACCATTATGAATTGTAATGTAAATATCTGATATGCAGGATGTATTTAGGTGATCCCTGTGAAAGAGTTGTTTGACCCCCAAAGGGGTTGCAACCCACAGGTTGAGAACCGCTGACTTAAGGTATGTGGAATGAATATCTGGTGGGAAGTTAAATATGGGGAAGAATGTCTAACTGGCTTACTCTATGTGATGTGAAGAGCAGAACTTGGAGGCTTTGGGGACATGAATTTCTGCTTCATGTGAGGAAGACATTGTCAATAGCTGGAGCTGTCCAGCAACGGAGTTAGTTTGCTCTAGAAATATTGAGCTTCCAGCGCTGGAAGTTTAACGCAGAGGTTGCTTGTTATGGGAAACTGTAGAGGTGCCCTCTATAATGGGTGGAGAGCTATGCAATGACCTTTAAGGAGTACCCCCCAGAATCCAACCTACACAGTACCTGGCACTTGGTAGGCCCTGGAAAACCCCTCACGGACTGGAATGAAAGAGGAATATGGTGTGTCTTGTGAGCCAAGCAAAGGGGAAGAGCCCTAGGGCTCAGTCAGCTGCAAGGACTGACTGAGAAGTGAGATGAAAATAGCCAGCGAGCCAAAAGGTAGGTTCTTTGAATTTTTGTTAGAAGAGAAATTGCTTTGGGTACCTAAAACCTCACATAGTTATGAAAGGATGATACCTTTGAAGGGGACAAAAACTGGGGGAAGAGACAGACCACTGCTCACCCTTCTTAAACTCCTCTAGCACTGTGTCCAGCCGTGTGTCATTGAAGACGCAGTGCAGGGGCCGGTTGTAGAAGCGAGTCACGGTGAGGAGTGGAGTGCAGTCGTCGGGGTCCACGAAAGCCAAGTCCTTGACAAACAAAATGTCCACAATGTTGTGCCGCTGGTCGCCCTCGTACACGGGGATGCGAGTGTAGCCACTACGCAGAATTTCTGAGACAGTGGCGAAGTCCAGTACCGCGTCCGAGCGCAGCATGAAGCAGTCTCCGAGGGGGGTCAGCACCTCCTCCACCACCTTGGTGCGCAGCTCCAGGGCACCCTGTATAATATTGAGCTCTTCCTTCACGAGGTCGTTGTAGGGATCTGCGGCCCGCAGCGTCTCCAGCAGCTTCTCTCTCGTGTAGAAGGTGCTGATTTCCTGGCGCAGCGCCCAATCCAGCAGGCGGCCCAGAGGGTAGCACACAGGAAACGCGGCCACCAACAGAAGCCGGGTCAGGCACACGCTGTGCGAGGCGATGGCTAGACCGTGCCGCGAACACACAGAGTAGGGGCAGATTTCAGCGCCCAGGAACACGGCGCCGGTGCACACGAGCGCCGGCAGCCATGGGAAATGAATCGCCCCTTCGCCGTAGTCGTCTTCCGCGCCTCCGACGCCCGGCGGCAGCGAGGCATACAGCCAGCCGGCCAGGGCCGCGTTGGCTCCCGCTTGGCCCAGGAGCAGAGTGCAGAGCAGATGGGTCCCTCTGCCGCGCACAGCCTGCACGCGGCGAGCCTGCTCCTGCTCGGCCGCGGAGCCGCTATTCCGCAGCACACGTAACTCCACTGGATCCAGCGAGAGCAGGCTCAGGCGCAGGCCGCTGAATAGCGCGGACAGGGCGAGTAAGAGGAGCGCCCCGAGAGCCCGCAGCCAAGCAGGGGCCAGCAAGTCCCCGCCCGGGCCGTACAGCCGCGGGCGGACGCGCAGCAGGAAGCCTCCTGCGGCACCGTGGTGGTGCCACGAGCGCCCATCCCAGGCGCATAACGAGAAGAGCTTCCCGCCACCGCCCGCGCTTCCACGCTCCGCTTCGCCTTTGCGCAGCTCCCGCACCCGCACCTGGACCAGGGCTGAGCCCGCCACACCCCCGGGGCGCAGGGGCCCCAGAACCTCCACGTCCGATGCCCAGTCGCTCTGTTCACGGCAGCGCTGCGGTCCCGGGGGCCGCGTGGGAACCGCGCTGGGCGCCACGTCGGTGCCGCCTGGGGGCTCCTCGATAAACACTAGCCTCGGAGCCCAGTCGCTGGTGCCGTTTTCCCCCGGGGAGAGGGTGGGTGCGGGTACCCGCGCGGCTGGCGCCTCCGGTCCGGGCTGGAAATAGACCCGCAAGAGGAAGCTGGTGCCTTCGGCCGCACGCAGGGTACCCCCTTCCAGGGACACGCGGCCTCCAGCTGTGTCTTCGGGCCGTAGGCCCAGCAGCCAAGCCGCGGCAGCCGGAGGCCGAGGAGACAGAGAAAAGAAGAGCAGGAGCACAGCGCCCCGGCTGCAGCAATCCCGGAACCTGACACCCACTGCTGCCGCTGCCGCCGCTGCCGCCGCCGCCATCCTGCACCCGGCGCTGCTGCACGTGATACTGCAGATAGCGGAGCGGGAGCCGGAGGGAGGAGGAGTCCGAGCCGGTAACCCAGCCCCAGGCAGGTCACCACGTGTACGCCCCAGGCGCGCGTGGGCTGGGGTGGTGGGGATTCAGACCTTGCCTGGTCTCAGGGTCCTTGCTGTAGGCTGGAGATGGCCACGCATCATGGCACGGTGTACAGCGGGTACACACTTGGCTATGTCTAAGCTGCAGCCTGAGAAAGGCTCGGCTTGGAGCATGGCCTCCTACTTCAGCAGTAAGGAGCCCCTCCGCGAACTCCTACCCGGCAGTAATTCCCTGCCGGGCCCACTGCTTCCCTATTGGCCCGGGAAATTTCCCAGCTTTTTGCTTATACTCCTGCCACTTGCATTCCCTCTTCTGGTCAAAAGATATTCTGGAGGCAAGTCTTGAATCTGAAAACTTTAGCCTCACCTTTTCATATTATAAAAATTTCCAAATTATTTAAGTTTGATTCTTTAAGATCCGAATGCCCATCAATAAGAAACTTTTGAAATAAATCATGACACGACTATGCAATGGGATATTATGCAGCAAGAAAAAAGAATGAGGGGGTACCATTTATATGTGATATGGGAAAAGTCTTAGTGTAGAAAAATAACAAGGTTTAGAATAGCATATAATACTCTACCATTTATGTTAAAAGTACTTTTGTATAAATTTATGTGTATGTATATATATAAGCATATGTATATGTATATTTGATTTAAAATGCAGAAGTTACACAAGCAACTTTTGGCAGTGTTCACCACCGGGGAGCAGGATTAGTGTCTGGAAGTTTGGTTGAGAGAGACTTTGAAATAATGATAAGAGTAACAAGAAGATGCAAAGATAACACAGACCTCATACTTTCATTTAGTTTCCCCCAGTGGTTACATTCTAACTACAGTACAATATCAAAAGCAGGGAATTGAGATTGGAATAATGTATATGTATAGTTTCATGTTACTTTATCACTTGTGTTTTTATGTAACCATCACTACTATTAAAATACAGATTTGTCACCACAGAGAACAGGGAAGGAAGGAGACTTTTTTTCTGAATTCCATTTATTGTTTGAATGTACCATAGGCTTGTATTATTTTTATTTTATGCGTCTATTTTGAAAATTTATATAATAAAAATCACTTTTTGGTGTACTGTCCTGTGAGTTTTGACAAATGTATATACATGTAACCATTACAGTTAAAAATAATCCCATTATCCCTTTCCCCATTCTCTCACCATTTTGCTGCAGCCAACCCCTCTCTCCATCCCATCCTCTGCGAATTAATTACTGATATGTTCTTCCTTATAATTTTCTTCTCTTTAATGTTATATAAATGGCCTTGAGGGTCTGGCTTCTCTTAATAAATTAGCACAATGTATTTAAGATTCATCTATGTTTTTGTGTTTTCCAGTAGTTCATCCCTTTAAGTTTAGCCATCTGAATAGCATTCCATTATATGGGTATGTCACAGTTTGTTTATCCTTTCATCAAATAAAGGATATTTATTTCCAGCTTTTAGCAATATAATAAAGCAGCTATAAACAGCTGTATAAAGGCTTTGTGAGAACATAAGTTTTTATTTATCTGGATAAATTTAGCATTGGTCTATATTTTTATTTTTTCCCCTTTAAAATCCTCTTTATATATTAAAAAAATGCAGAATTTCCCTCACTTAAAATATTACAGATGTCATCTTTTCTTTGTTTTTCTAGATTAAAATTAGAGTACATATAATTAGGTTACATTATTTGTGTTTGTAAAGCCCCAATTGTAGTTGAGCTTTTCACTTAGAAGTGTGCCACATACCCCTACATTGTAGCCATTAGGTGGCAATTTACTATATTCCCTCCCTCCTCCCTACTTGAATTTGATTGTGTTTTTCTCTCATGTGGGCCTATAGTTGTTAAATTACAAGTTTTAATTTAGTATTGAGTATATGAGATGTTTGTTTTTCCATTCTTGAGATACTTAGGAGAATGTTCTCCAAATCTATATTACTTTTTAAAATATAAAAATAACGATAATTTCACATATTACCTTTGCCTAATGTAAAAAATCATTGCTATAACGGCTCGGCGCCTGTGGCTCAAGTGGCTAAGGCGCCAGCCACATACACTGAGTTGGTGGGTTTGAATCCAGCCTGGGCCTGCCAAACAACAATGATGGCTGCAACCAAAAAAATAGCCAGGCGTTGTGGCGGGCGCCTGTAGTCCCAGCTACTTGGGAGGCAGAGGCAGGAGACTTGCTTGAGCCCAGGAGTTGGAGGTTGCTGTGAGCTGTGATGCCACAGTACTCTACCCAGTGTGACAGCAGAGGCTCTGTCTCAAAGAAAAAAAAAAATCATTGCATGTATTGTTTTCTGCAGCTTTTGTGAGACCTCAAAGACACTGACTGAGTAAGGCTTGCAAAGGATAAAGCCTAATACAAATGACCCCAGCTAAAAGTCATCTTCTTTTTATAACAAACTCTCATAACCTAAAGTGGAAATAGGCTTCAGTAGGTTGCTGGTCACATACCTACCTGGGTTGCCTCTCATGCTTTGCAGAGTATGTGAAACAATGTGTCTTGCCTTAGAACACACTAGACCTTGTCCCCTTAAGCGCGTTTTGCACGGACTATTTAAGACACAGAAGGGAAGTTTAATCTGAAGAGGGAACACTGAGGCATTTATCAGAAGTATAAGGGAAAGAGAGAACTGGAGTCAGTCATACAATAGTTTTTATTAAGTGTTATCGAAAAAGTTCTCTCTTCTCTCCTGACACTTACGCTTTTCTCCCTTCCCAACCTAAACCTTTCAGCACAAAGATACCGTTATCCTAAGGGTTCCTTCTACCTCTTGTAGGCTACAGAACTTTGTCATCATTACAATACCATTTAATGCCTTTATTAAGCTTTAGACATACAAAGAGATTTATATTTATTATTCCATATACACTAGAACTCTGTGAAGTAGATATAATTTTACCCATTTTACATATCAGAGTACATGACTAATAGAACTCGTTTGGACTCTAGGTAGATGCTCCTTTTACCTGGTAGAACTGACCAAAATAAACCTTTCAAAAATATTAGAGAGGAATTTAAAAATCTAAATTTCTGATTATAAAGTATCATATATTATGAAAAATAAATTTTAATTCAGAAAAATAAATAAAATAAAAATCAACTATATATTTTGCTGTACCCCTTTTTATTTTCTACATGGATAGATAATTGAGAAATACACACATACAGATAAGTGCTTTCTATATATTTATATGTTATAATTGAATTGAGATTATATATACAGTTCTAGACTTCTGTCATTTAATGTATCAAGAGCTTTTTTTCTCCATTGTAATAAAAATCCTTTCACAAATATAATTTAATGAAATCATATATATGTATTATATATTTTTTTGAGAAACAGAAATGTAAGAATGATCCTATTCCCAATTGCATCAGCTCTATTATTAACAAGGGTTAAGCTTGGGAAATCAATCACTTTTCTGAGCCCATTTCCTCATTTGTGAAATGCAAGACAGTTTTAAGGTCCCTAACCTTTCATGAGTCAGTAAGGGCTAATATACTCTGAATGAAGATAATCTAGAAAGACTGAGTACTTTTCCTTTTACTGGCAAGAGGTTCTGGAAAAGTACTGGGTTTCCAGAGCTCTGCTGCAACTGAAAGGATTCCTGGGGACAGGTTCAGGCAGAGTGATCTCGTAAGGAACAGCTGCCAAAAATAGCTCTCCAGAATCTGATGTTCACTGTCTTCCTAGCTAACAAGATAGGTACTTCCTCACTTTTCAGAGAGATAGAGGAAATAATACTTGCCTCTAATATGACTATGTTATTTCAGAAAGTACATGTTAAAATATTTTTGTTTATTTTATTTCTTGTTCATCTATTCCACAAATATATATTAATCAACAAAGTGCCAGACCCTGTGCTGGGTATTTGACATATCTGACACCATACTTTCCATCTTAGAGCTTAGATTCTACTGAGGAAGACAGGTATGAACTAGAAATTGCTTCCTTGGCTCGGCGCCTGTGGCTCAACCGGCTAAGGCGCCAGCCACGTACACCTAAGGTGGC